>NW_026992591.1:0-48820 GCF_028769735.1 Zonotrichia leucophrys gambelii
AAAAATCCCCAAAAAGTCTAAAAAAATCTGAAAAAAATTCCTAAAAATCCCAAAAAACTTTTTGAAAATTCCCAAAAAATTCTGAAAATCTGTATTAAAAAAACCTTAAAAACGCTCAAAAAAATTCCCAAAAAACTGTAAAAATTCTCAAATTTTTTTGAAAAAAACGCAAAAAAAACCCAAAAAACCCTGAAAAAAATCACAATAAAATCACAAAAAAATTGCAAAAAAAATCTAAAAAAAATCCAAAAAAATTCCAAAAATCCCCAAAAACCCCAAATCCTTTAAACACCCCAAAATTTCCCCAAAATTTCCCAAAAATTCCGATTTTTGTGTCTCACAGAGACGATGTCGGCGATGCAGCGGTTCAAAGAAATCCCCAAAAATCCCCAAAAAAAAGCAGAAAAAAATCCTGAATATTCCACCAAAAAAAACCCTAAAAAGTCCTAAAAAAATCTGAAAAAAAATCCCTAAAAAATTCCCTTAAAAAATTGGAAAAAACCAAAAAAATACCCCAAAAACCCTCAAAAAATCACCAAAAAATCACCAAAAAATTCTAAAAAAAATCCAAAAAAAATCCAAAAAACCCCAAATCCTTTAAACACCCCAAAATTTCCAGAAAATTCTGATTTTTAAATCCCTCAAAAATCCCCAAAAAAGCAGAAAAAAATCCTGAATATTCCACCAAAAAAAAAACTAAAAATCCCCAAAAATTCTAAAAGTCCCCAAAAAAAACTGAAAAAAAATCCTAAAAATCCCTAAAAAAAATCTAAAAATCCCTAAAAAATTCCCTTAAAAAATTGGAAAATACCCAAAAAATACCCAAAAACCTCAAAAAATCACCAAAAAATCACAAAAAAATCACCAAAAAATTCTAAAAAAAAACCCCAAAAAATTCCAAAAATTCTCAAAAACCCCAAATCCTTTAAACACCCCCAAATTTCCCCAAAATTGCCCGAAAATTCAGATTTTTGTGTCGTACGGAGACGATGTCGGCGATGCAGCGGTTCAAAGAAATCCCCAAAAAATTTCTCCAAAAAATCCAAAAAAATCCTCAATAAATCCCCAAAAAAAGCAGAAAAAAAATCCTGAATATTCCACCAAAAAAACCCTAAAAAGTCCTAAAAAAATCTGAAAAAAAATCCTAAAAAATTCCCTTAAAAATTGAAAAAAACCCAAAAAAATACCCCAAAAACCCTCAAAAAATCACCAAAAAATTCTAAAAAAAATCCAAAAAAATTCCAAAAATCCCCAAAAACCCCAAATCCTTTAAACACCCCCAAATTTCCCCAAAATTCCCAGAAAATGTGAATTTTTGGGTCGTACGGAGACGATGTCGGCGATGCAGCGGTTCAAAGAAATCCCCAAAAAATCCCCCCAAAAAATCAAAAAAAAATCCCCCCCAAAAAAGCAGAAAAAAAATCCCGAATATTCCACCAAAAAAACCCTAAAAAGTCCTAAAAAAAATCTGAAAAAAAATCCTAAAAAATTCCCTTAAAAAATTGGAAAAAACCCAAAAAAATACCCCAAAAACCCTCAAAAAATCACAAAAAAATCACCAAAAAATTCTAAAAAAAATCCAAAAAATTCCAAAAATCCCCAAAACCCCAAATCCTTTAAACACCCCCAAATTTCCCCAAAATTGCCAGAAAATTCGGATTTTTGGGTCTCACAGAGACGATGTCAGCAATGCAGTGGTTCAAAGAAATCCCCAAAAAATCCCCAAAAAAAGCAAAAAAACAACCTAAATATTCCACAAAAAAAACCCTAAAAAGTCCTAAAAAAATCTGAAAAAAAATCCTAAAAATCCCTAAAAAATTCCCTTAAAATATTGGAAAAAACCCAAAAAAACACCCAAAAACCCCCAAAAAATCACCAAAAAATCACCAAAAAATCACCAAAAAATCACCAAAAATCGCCAAAAAATTCTAAAAAAAATCCAAAAAAATTCCAAAAATCCCCAAAAACCCCAAATCCTTTAAACACCCCCAAATTTCCCCAAAATTGGCAGAAAATTCAGATTTTTGGTCTCACAGAGACGATGTCGGCGATGCAGCGGTTCAGGTTCCCTTTGTCGTCCTTGATGGTGATCGGTCGATCCTCGCGGATCCGCTCCATGGCCAGGGGGCAATCCAGCTGGGAATGCACCAAAATTCCCAAAATTCCTCAATTTCCCAAAATTCCCAAAATTCCGAACCGAAATTCCCAAAAATTCCAAAAAAAATCCCTCCAAAAAATCCCAAAAAACTCCCCAAAAATTCCCAATTTCACCCCCAAATCCCCCAATCCCATCCATGGCCAGGGGCCAATCCAGCTGAGAATTCCCAAAATTCCCAAAATTCCCAAAATTCCCAAAATTCTTCAATTTCCTGAAATTCCCCAATTTCCGATCCGAAATTCCCAGAAAATCCCAGAAAAATCCCCCCAAAAATCCCAAAAACTCCTCCAAAAAATTCCCAATTTCATCCCCAATTCCATCCATGACCAGGATGAGAAATCCCAAAAATTCCCAAAATTCCTCAATTTCCTGAAATTCCCAAAATTCCCATCCGAAATTCCCAAAAAATCCAAAAAAAATCCCCCCAAAAAATCCCAAAAAACTCCTCCAAAAATTCCCAATTTCATCCCCAAATCCCCCAATCCCATCCATGGCCAGGGGCCAATCCAGCTGGGAATGCACAAAAATTCCCAAAATTCCTCCATTTCCCGAAATTCCCAAATTTCCGATCCGAAATTCCCAAAAATTCCCAGAAAAATCCCCCAAAAAATCCCCAAGAAATCACCCCAAAAATTCCCAATTTCATCCCCAATCCCATCCATGGCCAGGGGGCCAATCCAGCTGGGAATGCACAAAAATTCCCAAAATTCCTCCATTTCCTGAAATTCCCCAATTTCTGATCTGAAATTCCCAGAAATTCCCAAAAAAATCCCTCAACAAAACCCTCAAATTCCCAAAAAAAACCCCAAAAATTCCCAATTTCATCCCCAATCCCATCCATGGCCAGGGGGCAATCCAGCTGGGAATGCACCAAAATTCCCAAAATTCCCAAAATTCCTCAATTTCCTGAAATTCCCCAATTTCTGATCTGAAATTCCCAAAAATTCCCAGAAAAATCCCCCCAAAAAATCCCAAAAAACTCCTCCAAAAATTCCCATTTTACCCACAAATCCATCCATGGCCAGGGGCCAATCCAGCTGGGAATGCACAAAAATTCCCAAAATTCCTGAATTTCCTGGAATTCCCAAAATTCCCAATCCACTGCCCAATTTCAGAGCAAAAATTTCCAGAAATTCCCCCAAAAAAACCCCAGAATTCCCAAAAAACTCCCCTCCCTGCACCTTTCCACAACCACCAAAATTCCCAAATTTCACCCAAAAATTTCCCAATTTTTGCCCAAAATTTCCCAATCCCAGAATCCCAAATTCCCCCCAAAATTCCATCCCCAAATTCCCAAATTTTTCTGCTCCACTTCTCAATTTCCCTCAAAAAAATCCCAAATTTTGCTTGAATTTTGCTCCAATTTCGCCCAAAACTCCTCAAAATTCCACCAAAAATCCCCAAAATTCCAATCCCAGAATCCCAAATTGCCAAAATTTCACCCCAAATTCCATCCTCAAAAATTCCCAAAATTCCAGCCCCAAATTCCCAAATTTTTCAGCTCTGCTTCTCCATTTCCCTCCAGAAAATCCCAAAATTTGCTCAAATTTCGCCCAAATTTTGCCCGATTTTCGCCCAAAATCCCTCAAATTTTGCCCCAATTCCCCCAAATTTGACCCCAAGTCCCAAAAATCCCAAAAAATCCCAAATTCCAGAATTTCATTCCCAAACTTTCCTCTTCCACTGCTCCATTTTGGTCCTGAAATGATCCCAAAAAACCCCAAATTTCACCCAAATGTTGCCCAAATTTCACCCAAAATCCCTGAAATTTTTCCCCCAAATCCCAAAAATTCCCAATCCCAGAATCCCAAATTCCCCCCAAAATTCCATCCCCAAATTCCCAAATTTTTCAGTTCCCCATCTCAATTTCCCTCAGAAAACCTCAAATTCCACCCAAATTTCACCTGAATTTCGCCCGATTTTCACCCAAATTTCACCCAAAATCCCTCAAATTTTCACCAAAAATCCCCAAAATTCCCAATCCCAGAATCCCAAGTTCCCAAAATTCCACCCCCAAATTCCCAAATTTTTCTGCTCCGCTTCTCAATTTCCCTCAAGAAAATCCCATAAAAATCCCAAATTTTGCTCGATTTTCGCCCAAATTTCGCCCAAAACCCCTCAAAATTTCACCCAACATTCCCAGAATTCCCAAAATTCCCAAATTTCTGGAATTCCCACCCGGAATTTGCGGCAGAAGTCGTCGATGGTGCCGATCTCCCCGCCCTGCACCTGCTTCCCACAACCACCAAAAATCCCCCAAAAAATTCCCCAAAAATCCAAAATTCACCCAAAATTCCCCAATTTTTGCCCAAAATCCCCAAAATTCCAAATCCCAGAATCCCAACTTCCCAAAATTCCATCCAAAATTCCCAAATTTTTCTGCTCCACTTCTCAATTTCCCTCAAGAAAATCCAAAAAAATCCCAAATTTCGCTCGAATTTCACCTGAATTTCGCCCCATTTTCACCCAATTTTCGCCCAAAATCCCTCAAATTTCCACCAAAAATCTCTGAAATTCCAAATCCCAGAATCCCAAATTCCCAAAATTCCATCCCCAAATTCCCAAATTCTTCTGCTCTGCTTCTCAATTTCCCTCAAGAAAATCCCATAAAAAACCCAAATTTTGCTCGATTTTCACCCGAATTTCGCCCAATTTTCACCCGATTTTCACCCAATTTTCGCCCAAAACCCCTCAAATTTTTCCCAGAATTCCCAAAATTCCCAAATTTCTGGAATTCCCACCCGGAATTTGCGGCAGAAGTCGTCGATGGTGCCGATCTCCCCGCCCTGCACCTGCTTCAGCGCCGCCTTGAACTGCACCAGGAGGCGCGAGCACGCCGCCGTGTACCTGCCACACAATTCCCCGTTTTTTCCCGGAATTCTCCCCGATTTTCCCGGGGTTTTTTTTGGGATTTTGGGTTCTTTGGGGTCTCGAGGGTCTGAGGGAATTTTTTGGGGTTTTTTTGGGGGGATTTTGGGGGTTTTTGGGTGGCTCACTCGTTGGAGGCGCGAGCACGCCGCCGTGTACCTGCCACACAATTCCCGTTTTTTCCCGGAATTCTCCCCGATTTTCCCGGGGTTTTTTTTGGGATTTTGGGTTCTTTGGGGTCTCGAGGGTCAGAGGGAATTTTTTGGGGTTTTTTTGGGGGGATTTTGGGGGTTTTTGGGTGGCTCACTCGTTGGAGGCGCGAGCACGCCGCCGTGTACCTGCCACACAATTCCCCGTTTTTTCCTGGAATTCTCCCCGATTTTCCCGGGGTTTTTTTTGGGATTTCGGGTTCTTTGGGTCTCGAGGGTTTGAGGGAATTTTTTGGGGTTTTTTGGGGGGATTTTGGGGTTTTTGGGTCACTCACTCGTTGGAGGCGCGAGCACGCCGCCGTGTACCTGCCACACAATTCCCGTTTTTTCCTGGAATTCTCCCCGATTTTCCCGGGGTTTTTTTTGGGATTTTGGGTTCTTTGGGGTCTGGAGGGTGGGAGGGATTTTTTTGGGGTTTTTTTGGGGGGATTTTGGGGGTTTTTGGGTGGCTCACTCGTTGGAGGCGCGAGCACGCCGCCGTGTACCTGCCACAGAATTCCCCAATTTTTCCCGGAATTCTCCCCAATTTTCCCGGGGTTTTTTTGGGATTTCGGGTTCTTTGGGGTCTCGAGGGTTTGAGGGAATTTTTTGGGGTTTTTTGGGGGGGATTTTGGGGGTTTTTGGGTGGCTCACTCGTTGGAGGCGCGAGCACGCCGCCGTGTACCTGCCACACAATTCCCGTTTTTTCCCGGAATTCTCCCCGATTTTCCCGGGGTTTTTTTTGGGATTTTGGGTTCTTTGGGGTCTCGAGGGTGGGAGGGAATTTTTTGGGGTTTTTTTGGGGGGATTTTGGGGGTTTTTGGGTGGCTCACTCGTTGGAGGCGCGAGCACGCCGCCGTGTACCTGACAGAGAATTCCCCATTTTTTCCCGGAATTCTCCCCGATTTTCCCGGGGTTTTTTTTGGGATTTCGGGTTCTTTGGGGTCTCGAGGGTGGGAGGGAATTTTTTGGGGTTTTTTTGGGGGGTTTTTGGGGGTTTTTGGGTGGCTCACTCGTTGGAGGCGCGAGCACGCCGCCGTGTACCTGCCACACAATTCCCGTTTTTTCCCGGAATTCTCCCTGATTTTCCCGGGTTTTTTTTTTGGGATTTTGGGTTCTTTGGGGTCTCGAGGGTCAGAGGGAATTTTTTGGGGTTTTTTTTGGGGGGGTTTTGGGGGTTTTTGGGTCACTCACTCGTTGGAGGCGCGAGCACGCCGCCGTGTACCTGCCACACAATTCCCCATTTTTTCCCGGAATTCTCCCCGATTTTCCCGGGGTTTTTTTTGGGATTTTGGGTTCTTTGGGGTCTCGAGGGTCAGAGGGAATTTTTTGGGGTTTTTTTGGGGGGGTTTTGGGGGTTTTTGGGTGGCTCACTCGTTGGAGGCGCGAGCACGCCGCCGTGTACCTGACAGAGAATACCCCTTTTTTCCCGGAATTCTCCCCGATTTTCCCGGGGTTTTTTTTGGGATTTCGGGTTCTTTGGGGTCTCAAGGGTCAGAGGGAATTTTTTGGGGTTTTTTGGGGGGGTTTTGGGGGTTTTTGGGTGGCTCACTCGTTGGAGGCGCGAGCGCGCCGCCGTGTACCTGACAGAGAATTCCCCGATTTTTCCCGGAATTCTCCCCGATTTTCCCGGGGTTTTTTTTTTGGATTTTGGGTTCTTTGGGGTCTCGAGGGTGGGACGGAATTTTTTGGGGTTTTTTTTGGGGGGATTTTGGGGGTTTTTGGGTGGCTCACTCGTTGGAGGCGCGAGCACGCCGCCGTGTACCTGACAGAGAATTCCCCATTTTTTCCCGGAATTCTCCCCGATTTTCCCGGGGTTTTTTTTGGGATTTCGGGTTCTTTGGGGTCTCGAGGGTGGGAGGGAATTTTTTGGGGTTTTTTTGGGGGGGTTTTGGGGGTTTTTGGGTCACTCACTCGTTGGGGGTGACGCAGTCTTTGATGTAGGCCTTCTCCAGGGCCTGCAGCGTCTTCACCACCGCAAACAGCTCCGCCATGTTGTCGTACCTGCGCATACTGGGATATACTGGGAGCCACTGGGATGGACTGGGAGGCACTGGGATGGGACTGGGAGGGGATTGGGATGGACTGGGACAGACTGGGAGGGACTGGGATGGACTGGGAGGGGATTGGGAGGGACTGGGAGGGAATTGGAATGGACTGGGATGGACTGGGAGGGACTGGGATGGACTGGGATTGAACTGGGAGGCACTGGGAGGAACTGGGAGGGACTGGGATGGACTGGGAGGGACTGGGAGCGACTGGGATGGGGTATTGGGGTACTGGGAGGGACTGGGATGGACTGGGAGGGACTGGGATGGACAGGAACAGCTCGGCCATGTTGTCGTACCTGCGGATACTGGGTGAACTGGGAGCCACTGGGAGCCACTGGGATATACTGGGAGCCACTGGGAGGGACTGGGATGGGGTAATGGGGCACTGGGAGGGACTGGGATGGGACTGGGAGGGACTGGGAGGGACTGGGAGGGACTGGGATGGACTGGGATGGGGTAATGGGGCACTGGGATGGACTGGGAGGGACTGGGATGGGATTGGGATGGGATTGGGATGGACTGGGATGGGGTATTGGGGTACTGGGAGGGACTGGGATGGACAGGAACAGCTCGGCCATGTTGTCGTACCTGCAGGAACTGGGATATACTGGGAGCCACTGGGAGCAACTGGGAGGGGATTGGGAGCAACTGGGAGGGACTGGGATGGGGTATTGGGGTACTGGGATATACTGGGAGGTACTGGGAGGGACTGGGAACCACTGGGAGCAACTGGGAGGGAATTGGGATGGACTGGGACGGACTGGGAGGCACTGGGAGGGACTGGGATGGACTGGGAGGGACTGGGAGGGACTGGGAGGACTGGGAGGGACTGGGATGGACTGGGAGGGACTGGGATGGACTGGGATGAACAGGAACAGCTCGGCCATGTTGTCGTACCTGCGGATACTGGGTGAACTGGGAGCCACTGGGAGCCACTGGGAGGGACTGGGAGGGACTGGGAGGGACTGGGAGGGGACTGGGAGGGACTGGGAGGGACTGGGATGGGGTTTCAATTAACTGGAATAGACTGGGAGGGACTGGGATGGGACTGGGATGGGGTAATGGGGCACTGGGATGGACTGGGAGGGACTGGGAGGGACTGGGATGAACAGGAACAGCTCGGCCATGTTGTCGTACCTGGGAAACTGGGTGAACTGGGAGGCACTGGGAGGGACTGGGAGGGACTGGGATGGACTGGGAGGGGATTGGGATGGACTGGGAGGGAATTGGGATGGACTGGGAGCAACTGGGAGGGACTGGGATGGACTGGGATTGAACTGGGAGGTACTGGGAGCAACTGGGAGGGACTGGGATGGACTGGGAGGGACTGGGAGCGACTGGGAGGGCATTGGGATGGACTGGGATGGACTGGGAGCGACTGGGAGGGGATTGGGAGGCACTGGGAGGGACTGGGAGGGACTGGGAGGGGGTATTGGGGTACTGGGATATACTGGGATTGACTGGGAGGGACTGGGATGGACTGGGAGGCACTGGGAGGGACTGGGATGAACAGGAACAGCTCGGCCATGTTGTCGTACCTGGGAAACTGGGTGAACTGGGAGCCACTGGGAGGAACTGGGAGGGACTGGGAGGGACTGGGAGCCACTGGGATGGGGTAATGGGGCACTGGGAGGGACTGGGAGCCACTGGGAGGGACTGGGATGGGATTGGGAGGGACTGGGAGCCACTGGGAGGGGGTACTGGGGCACTGGGAGGGACTGGGATGGGACTGGGATGGACTGGGAGGGAATTGGGATGGACTGGGAGGGACTGGGATGGACTGGGATTGAACTGGGAGGCACTGGGAGCAACTGGGAGGGACTGGGATGGACTGGGAGGGACTGGGATGGACTGGGAGGACTGGGAGCGACTGGGAGGGGATTGGGGGCACTGGCAGCCACTGGGAGGGACTGGGAGGGACAGGAACAGCTCAGCCGTGTTGTCGTACCTGCAGGAACTGGGATATACTGGGAGCCACTGGGAGCAACTGGGAGCCACTGGGAGCCACTGGGATGGGGTAATGGGGTACTGGGATGGACTGGGATGGACTGGGAAGGAATTGGAATGGACTGGGAGCCACTGGGAGGGACTGGGAGGGACTGGGAGGGACTGGGAGGAACTGGGAGGGACTGGGAGGGACTGGGAGGGGACTGGGATGGACTGGGAGGGACTGGGAGGGACTGGGATGGGATTGGGAGGGACTGGCAGCCACTGGGAGGGACTGGGATGGACTGGGACAGCTCAGCCATGTTGTCGTACCTGCGGGAACTGGGATATACTGGGAGCCACTGGGAGGGACTGGGAGCCACTGGGAGCCACTGGGATATACTGGGATGGGGTAATGGGGCACTGGGATGGACTGGGATTGACTGGGAGGGAATTGGAATGGACTGGGAGGGGATTGGGATGGACTGGGATGGGATTGGGAGGGACTGGGAGCCACTGGGAGGGATTGGGATTAACTGGGAGGGAATTGGAATGGACTGGGATGAACTGGGATGGACTGGGAGGGGATTGGGAGGGACAGGGATGAACTGGGATGGGATTGCAATGGGTTAATGGGATACTGGGAGGGACTGGGATGGACTGGGACGAACTGGGATTAATCCCAACCCCAACCTCCTCCATCCCCACCCCAAAATTTCCCGAATTTCCCCAAAATTCCCGCCATTCCCTCACTCACTTCTCCCGTTCCCGGGCGTTCTTGTAGAGCTTCACCTCCTGCGGGGAGAGGAGACGGAAAATTCCCCAAAAATTCCAAAAAAATTCCCGAAATTCCCAAAATTCCCGAAAAACCAAAATTCCCAAAAATTCCAGGGCTCATTGCCGGCTATTTCCGGACATCCTCGGACATTTCCGGACACCCCCGGCCACTTCGGCTATTTCCGGATATTCCCGACCATCTCTGGACACTCCCGGACATTTCCGCACATCTCCGGATATTTCCGATCATTCCCAGACATTCCCGAGCCGCACTCACCTCATAAAGCTCCGGTTTATTCCCGGGCGCTGCAGTGGGAGGAAGGAAAGGGTTAAAAGGAGGGAATACCGGGAATCTCATCCCGGGAATTCCGGGATTATCCCGGCGATCTCATCCCGGTAATTTCGGGATCGTTCCCCGCTCTCACCGCCCATCCCGGCCGGGCCCGCGATGCCGTGGAACATCCCCGGCTGAGCCTGGAGGGCTCTGGGCCCCCTCCTCGATCCCGATAACGATCCCGGTAATCCCGATAATCCCGATAATTCCGATCCCGATGATCCCGGTCCGGTCCCGGCGGCTCCGCGGCGCTTTCGCTTCTTTCCGTCAACACTCTCCCCTTGTCCCTCCTCTTCCGGCGGATTTCGGCATTTCATTGGCCCGACTACACAGCAGCTCTGTGTTCTCCTCGCTGATTGGTTCTGGGAGCTGTCAATCGAAACAGTTGCCAAGCGACGCCGCCATGTTTACCCCCGCTATGGCGGCGCTGTAGGAGCCGGCAGCTCAGTCTGAGGGGCCGCCCTGCGTTTCTCCGTGCAATTCCCCCCTTCACGTCCTTCCACTTCCGACATTTCTCAGTATTCAATTGGCTCAGTCTTTTCCACCTCTCCGTTTTCTCGTTGCTGATTGGCTCCTGGAACTGTCAATCAGAGCGGTTGCCAAGCGACGCCGCGATGTTGACGCCGCTACTGCGGGCGGCCGTGTAGGAGCTGACAGCACTCCTGTCACGGTGGCGGGCGAGGCTCCCCGGGCGGCCATAACTGAGGTGGCTGCGGCCCCGTCTGTCTTTTCGTCGTTTAATTAAGCCGTGCGCGAATTGGGACCGGTCTTTGGGGCCGCACAATGTTTTTCCGTACAACTTCCTTTCTCCTTTAGCCCCACCCTTTCCGCCTTCATGCCCTCATCCTATTGGCTTATTCTCCACTCATCCCTGGCTGTTATTCCTATCAATCTCCCCGTTGCTACGCAACAGCCCGAAAGGGCGGAGACGAAGGCAGTCATGGCGGCGCCCATCACGGAGCCCTCCCCGTCCGTGGCTCTATCGGAGCTCACGGCGCTGCTCTCCCCGTCCTCCCCCGCCGCTCCCGAAGCAGCCGAGGCCGCTCTAGCCCTGTCTGGCAGCGCCTCAGGCCGGGCGCTGCTCGCCGAACACCCCGCGGCCTTATCGGCCTTGTCCGCCATGGCAGCCTCGGCCTCGCGTGGAGCGCGGCCCGCCTTGGCCGCGCTGGTGAACGCCTCCTCCGAGCCCGCCGCGCTGGAGCCGCTTCTCGCCGCTGTCCCTTCGCTCCTCCCGCTCCTGCCCAGCTCCGGAGCGGCGTGCGGGGTGCTGGCCAACCTGAGCCGGGAGGCGGCGGCGGCGCCGCGGGTGCTGCGGGCGCTGGGCCCCGGAGCGGAGGAGCCGCTGCTGCGGGCGCTGAGCGTGGAGCGGCCGCCGGCGGAGCTCGGGGCGCTGCTCTGCAACCTCAGCCAGGCCCCCGAGGGCCGCCGGGCGCTGCTGGAGCCCTCAGGGTGAGTGACAATAAAAATTGGGAATTTTTTTTAATGTTTTTTTATTTTTATTTGAAATTTCGGCTCCCGGCGGAGCTCGGGGCGCTGCTCTGCAACCTCAGCCAGGCCCCCGAGGGCCGCCGGGCGCTGCTGGAGCCCTCAGGGTGAGTGACAATAAAAATTGGGATTTTTTTTTTAATGTTTTTTATTTTTATTTTTATTTTTAATTTCGGCCGCCGGCGGCGCTGCTCTGCAGCCTCAGCCAGGCCCCCAAGGGCTGCCGGGAGCTGCTGGAGCCCTCAGGATGAGGGGGAATTAAAAATAGGAAATTTTATTTTAAAATTCGGCCCCCGAGGGCCACCGGCCGCGGCTGGAGCCCTCAGGGTGAGCGGGAATTAAAACAGAGATTTTAAATTTTATTTTTATTTAAAATTTCGACCTCCGGCGGAGCTCGGGGCGCTGCTCTGCAAGCTCAGCCAGGCCCCTGGGCGCTGCTGGAGCCTTCAGGATGAGGAGGAATAAAAAATGGGAATTTTTATTTTTATTTTAAATTTTGGCCCCCAGCGGAGCTCGGGGCGCTGCCGGAGCCTCCGGTGTGAGGGAAAATTGGCAATAAAAAATGGGAATTTTTATTTTAAATTTTGGCCCCGGCCACAGCTGCTCTGACACCTCAGCCAGGCCCCCGAGTGCTGCTGGAGCCTGAGGGGTGAGGGAAGATTCGGAATCAAAAATTGAAATTTTTATTTTAAATTTTGGCCCCTGAGGGCTGCCAGGCACTGCTGGAACCCTCAGGATGAGTGACAATAAAAAACGGGAATTTTTATTTTAAATTTCGGCCCTTGGCAGAGCTCGGGGCGGTGCTGGAGCCTGAGGGATGAGAGAAGATTCGGAATCAAAAATTGAAATTTTTATTTGAAATTTCGGCCCCCGAGGGCCACCGGGCGCTGCTGGAGCCCTCAGGGTGACCGGGAATTAAAATGGGAATTTTTATTTTTATTTGAAATTTCGGCCCCCGGCGGAGCTTCGGGTGCTGCTGGAGCCTGAGGGGTGAGGGAAAATTTGGAATAAAAATGGGATTTTTTATTTGAAATTTTGCCCTCAACCAGGCCCCCGAGGGCCGCCGGGCGCTGCTGGAGCCCTCAGGGTGAGCTGGAATTAAAATGGGAATTTTTATTTTTATTTTTATTTTGAATTTCGGCCCCCGGCGGAGCTTCGGGTGCTGCTGGAGCCTGAGGGGTGAGGGAAAATTTGGAATAAAAATGGGAATTTTTATTTGAAATTTGGGCTCCCGAGGGCCGCCGGGAGCTGCTGGAACCCAAAGGATGAGGGAAAATAAAAAATGTGAATTTTTATTTGAAATTTCGGCCTCAGCCTGGCCCCCGAGGGCCGCCGGGCACTGCTGTAGCCTAAGGGTTGAGAGAAAATAAAAAAATCAGAATTTTTGTCAACATTTTATGATTTTGGGGGGATTTTTTGACGCTTTTTTTTGTAATGATGTTTATTTTTGGAAACAGAGGCTGAAATTGTGATTCTGGGGTGGGTTTTTTGGTGGGTTTTGGGTGATTTTTTGTGATTTTTTTTGTGTGATTCTTGTGGTTATCTTTGAGATTTTTTTTTTTTTTTTAATCTATTTTTAGAAATTATTTTTATTTTTGAGAACTGATATTGTGATTTTGGGGTGTTTTTTGCAGGCGGGTGCTGGGGCGGCTGCTGTCGCTGCTGCGCTGCCCGGACACGGAGCTGAGGAGGGGAATTGTGGGGGCGCTCAGGAACTGCTGCTTCCAGCACGGTAAAAATGGGAATTTTGGGGAATTTTGGGAATTTTGGGATGTGTGGGATAAATGGGGATTTGGGATTTTTGGGATTTATGGGATTTATGGGATTATGGGATTTATGGGATATGGGAATGGAGCGCTGTGGAACTGCTGCTTCCAGCACGGTAAAAATGGGAATTTTGGGGAATTTTGGGGAATTTTGGGAATTTTGGGGAATTTTGGGATGTGTGGGATAAATGGGGGATTTGGGATTTATGGGATTTATGGGATAAATGGGATATATGGGATAAATGGGATAGATGGGAATGGAGCACTGAGGAACTGCTGCTTCCAGCACGGTAAAAATGGGAATTTGGGGGAATTTGGGAATTTTGGGATGTGTGGGATAAATGGGGGATTTGGGATTTATGGGATTTATGGGATAAATGGGATCTATGGGATAGATGGGATAAATGGGAATGGAGCACTGAGGAACTGCTGCTTCCAGCACGGTAAAAATGGGAATTTTGGGAATTTTGGGATGTGTGGGATAAATGGGGGATTTGGGATTTATGGGATAAATGGGATAGATGGGAATGGAGCACTCAGGAACTGCTGCTTCCAGCACGGTAAAAATGGGAATTTTGGGGAATTTTGGGAATTTTGGGATGTGTGGGATAAATGGGGGATTTGGGATTTATGGGATTTATGGGATAAATGGGAATGGAGCGCTGAGGAACTGCTGCTTCCAGCACGGTAAAAATGGGAATTTGGGGGAATTTTGGGGAATTTTGGGATGTGTGGGATAAATGGGGGATTTGGGATTTATGGGATAAATGGGATAGATGGGAATGGAGCGCTGCAGAACTGCTGCTTCCGGTGTGGTAAAACCTGGGAATTTGGGGAATTTTGGCCTTGGGAATGGGAATGGGATCAAGAATGGGATTGGGAATAGGATCGGATATGGGATGGGAATGGGATGGCGATCAAGAATGGGATTGGAGTAGGGATGGGGATGGGAATGGGATTGGGATTGGGACAGGATTGGGATGGGAATGGGATTGGGAATGGGATGGGGATGGGAACAGGAATGGGATTGGAAATGGGAATGGGATTGGTATGGGGATGGGATTGGGAATGGGAATGGAATCCAGATACAGGATTGGGATGGGATCAAAATATGGGATTGGGATGGGACTGGGAATGGGGGATGGGATTGAGGTTGGGATGGGAGCAAGATATGGGATTGGGATGGGAACGTGATTGGCATGGGAATGGGACTGGGAATGGGATTAGGATGGGAATGGGACTGGGAATGGGATTAGGATGGGAGTGGAATTGGAAATGGGATTGGGATTGGGATTGGGATGGGAATGGGACTGGGACTGGGAATGGGATTAGGATGGGAGTGGAATTGGAAATGGGATTGGGATTGGGATTAGGATTGGGATTGGGATGGGACTGGGAATGGGAATGGGATTAGGATGGGAGTGGAATTGGAAATGGGACTGGGATTGGGATTGGGATTGGGATTGGGATTAGGATTGGGATTGGGATGGGACTGGGACTGGGAATGGGATTAGGATGGGAGTGGAATTGTAAATGGAACTGGGGTGGAAATGGGATTGGGATTGGGATGGGACTGGGAATGGGATTAGGATGGGAGTGGAAGTGGAAATGGGACTGGGATGGGTGGGAATGGGATTGGGGATGGGACTGGGAATGGGAATGGGATGGAAATGGGATTGGCATTGGGATTGGGATTGGGATGGGAATGGAATCAGGATGTGGGATTGGGATGGGGAATGGAATTGGGTTGCGAATGGGGTAAGGATTGGGATGGGAAATGGGATTGGCATTGGCGCTGGCATTGGAATAGGATGAGATTGGGATGGGATTGGGAGTGGATATTGGGATTGGAATGGGATTGGGATATAGGAGTGGGATGGGAATTGGGAATGGATTGGGATTGGGACTGGGAATGGGATTGGGATGGGAATGGGGTTGGGATTGGAAATGGGGCTGGGATGGGATTGGGATGAGAATGGGATGGGGTTGAGAATGGGATCAGGATGCGGGATCAGGATGTGGGATTGGGATTAGGATGGGAATGGGATCAGGACATAGGGTGGGGACGGGATTGGAATGGGAATGGGACTGGGATGGGAAATGGGAATGGGATCAGGAAATGGGATTGGGAATGGGATCAAGAATGGGATTGGAAATGAGATGGGGATGAGAACAGGGTTGGGATTGAGGTGGGAATGTGATTGGGAACAAGAGTGGGATTGAGGCTGGGAACGGGATCAGATTGGAATTGGAATGGGAATGGGATCAGGAAATGGGATTGGGACTGGGACTGGGATTGGGATTGGGGCTGGGACTGGGATTGGGATTCGGGCTGGGATTGGGATTGGGACTGGGATTGGGATTGGGATTGGGATTGGGATTCAGACTGGGATTGGGATTGGGGCTGGGATTGGGACTGGGATTGGGATTGGGATTGGGATTGGGGTTGGGATTGGGATTGGGATTGGGATTGGGGCTGGGATTGGGATTGGGATTGGGATTGGGGCTGGGATTGGGATTGGGATTCGGGCTGGGATTGGGATTCAGGCTGGGATTGGGATTCGGACTGGGATTGGGATTGGGGCTGGGATTGGGATTCGGGCTGGGATTGGGATTCGGACTGGGATTGGGGCTGGGATTGGGATTGGGACTGGGATTCAGGTTGGGATTGGGGCTGGGATTGGGATTGGGATTGGGGCTGGGATTGGGATTGGGGCTGGGATTGGGATTGGGATTGGGATTGGGATTGGGGCTGGGATTGGGGCTGGGATTGGGATTGGGATTGGGATTGGGATTGGGATTGGGATTGGGATCAGGACTGGGATTGGGATTGGGATCAGGATTGGGATTGGGGTTGGGATTGGGATTGGGGCTGGGATTGGGATTGGGGCTGGGATTGGGATTCGGGCTGGGATTGGGATTCGGACTGGGATTGGGAATGCGCAGCCAGGATAAAACAAGAAAAAAAGGAAAAAAAAAGCACAAAAATTGCAGAAAACCCCCAAAGTTGGGCAAAAAATCCAACTGGGATTTTTTCCCAGTTGATCACTGGGGTCGGGAATTTTGGGCTGAGGAATTTTGGGAATGTTGGGAATTGCAGAGAACCACGCGAGGCTGCTGAGCCCACAGGTGGAGGCGCTGCCGCTGCTGCTGCTGCCCCTGGCCGGCCCCGAGGAGCTGCCCCAGCACGAGATGGAGCGTGAGCAGGAACCGGGATTTGGGAATTTTTTGGGAATTATTTTGGGAAAATATTTGGGAATTTTTGGGGGATTTTTTTAGTTTTTTGGGGAATTTTTTGGGGTTTTTTTGGGATTTTTATATTTTTTTTTGAGATTTTTTTTGGTAAATTATTGGTGATTTTTTGGGGGATTTTGGGGGAATTTTTTTGGATTTTTTTGAGAATTTTTGGTAATTTTTTGGTAATTTCTTGGGGTTTTTGGGGTTTTTTAGGGGATTTTTGGGGATTTTTTTGGGATTTTTGGGGAATTTTTTCTTTTTTTTTGAGAATTTTTTGGTAAGTTTTTGGTGATTTTTTTGTAAATTTTTGGGGGGATTTTTGGGGTTTTTTTGGGGGATTTTTGGGATTTTTTGGGGAATTTTTGGGAATATTTTGGGGAATATTTTGGGGAATATTTTGGGATTTTTGGGACCATCCCAAATTTATTTTTCCCTTTCCCATTGCAGAGCTGCCCCTGGATCTGCAGTTTGGGGATTTTTTTGGGAATTTTGGGGGGATTTTTTTGGGGATTTTTGGGGATTTTTTGGGAATTTTTGGGAATATTTTGGGGAATTTTTTGGAATTTTTGGGACCATCCCCAATCTATTTGTTCCCGTTTCAGAGCTGCCCCTGGATCTGCACTTTGGGGATTGTGTTGGGAATTTTTTGGAGATTTTTTTGGGAATTTTTGGGAATTTTTGGGATTTTTTTGGGAATATTTTGGGAATTTTTGGGTCCATCCCAAATTTATTTTTCCTTTTCCCGTTTCAGAGCTGCCCCTGGATCTGCAGTTTGGGGATTGTGTTGGGAATTTTTGGGGGGATTTTGTTGGGAATTTTTTGGGGATTTTTTTGGGATTTTTTGGGAATTTTTTGGGAATATTTTGGAATTTTTGGGTCCATCCCAAATGTATTTTTCCCGTTTCAGAGCTGCCCCTGGATCTGCACTTTGGGGATTCTGTTGGGAATTTTTTGGGGATTTTTGGGGAATTTTTTGGGGGGAATTTTTTGGGATTTTTTTTTGAATTTTGGAAATTTTAGGGGAAATGTTATGGAATTTTTGGGGATTTTATTTGAGATTTTGGGGAGTTTTTTGGGAAATTTTTTAAATTATTTTTTGGGATTTTTTGGAGATTTTTTTTGGGGATTTTTGGGGGATTTTGTTGGGATTTTTTAGGGGATTTTTAGGCGATTTTTTGGGGAATTTTTTGGGAATTTTTGGAAATATTTTGGGGAATTTTGGGAATTTTTGGGTCCATCCCAAATGTATTTTTCCCGTTTCAGAGCTGCCCGTGGATCTGCAGTTTGGGGATTTTGTTGGGAATTTTTTGGGATTTTGTTGGGAATTTTTTGGTGATTTTTTAGGGGATTTTTTTGGGAATAGTTTGTGTAATATTTTGGGAATTTTTGAGTCCATCCCATATTTATTTTTCCCTTTCCAGAGCTGCCCGTGGATCTGCAGTTTGGAGATTTTGTTGGGAATTTTTGGGGATTTTTGGGGATTTTTTTGGGAATTTGTGGGAATTTTTGGGAATATTTTGGGGAATTTTGGGAATTTTTGGTTCCATCCCCAATGTATTTTCCCTTTCCAGAGCTGCCCGTGGATCTCCAGTTTCTGCCCCCGGAGCACCGCAGGGAGGAGGAGCCCGAGATCCGAAAAATGCTCCTGGAAACGCTGCTGCTGGTGGGAAATTCGGAATTTTGGGGAATTTTGGGGTTTCCTTGAGGAATTTTGGGGTTTCATTGAGGAATTTTGGGGTTCCTTGAGGAATTTTGGGGTTCTTTGAGGAATTTTTGGGGTTCCTTGAGGAATTTTGGGGGTTCCTTGAGGAATTTTGGGGTTTCTTTAAGGAATTTTTGGGGTTCCTTGAGGAATTTTTGAGGGTTCCAGGAGGAATTTCAGGATTCTTGGAGAAATTTTGGGGTTCCTTGAGGAATTTTGGGGTTTCTTTGAGGAATTTTGGGTTTCTTTAAGGGAACTTTTGGGGTTTCTTTAAGGAATTTTGGGGTTTCTTTAAGGAATTTTTGAGGGTTCCTTGAGGAATTTTTGGGGTTCCTTGAGGAATTTTGGGGTTTCTTTAAGGAATTTTTGGGGTTTCTTTAAGGGATTTTTGAGGGTTCCTTGAGGAATTTCAGGATTCTTGGAGGAATTTTGGGGGTTCCTTCAGGAATTTTGGGGTTTCTTTAAGGAATTTTGGGTGTTCTTTGAGGAATTTTGGGGTTTCCTTGAGGAATTTTGGGATTTCTTTAAGGAATTTTGGGGGTTCCTTGAGGAATTTTTGGGTTTCTTGAGGAGTTTTTGGGCTTTCCTTAAGGAATTTTTGAGGGTTCCTTGAGGAATTTTTGAGGGTTCCGGGAGGAATTTCAGGATTCTTGGAGAAATTTTGGGGGTTCTTGAGAAATTTTGGGGTTCCTTAGGGAAATTTGGGGTTTCTTTAAGGAATTTTTGGGGTTCTTTGAGGAATTTTGAGGGTTCCTTGAGGAATTTTTGAGGGTTCCGGGAGGAATTTCAGGATTCTTGGAGAAATTTTGGGTTTTCCTTAAGGAATTTTGGGGTTTCTTTAAGGGATTTTTGGGAGTTCTTGAGGAATTTTTGAGGGTTCTTTGAGGAATTTTGGGGTTTCTTTGAGGAATTTTTGGGGTTTCCTTGAGGAATTTCAGGATTCTTGGAGAAATTTTGGGGTTTCCTTGAGGAATTTTGGGGTTTCCTTGAGGAATTTTTGAGGGTTTCAGGAAGAATGTCAGGATTCTTGGAGGAATTTTGGGGTTCCTTGAGGAATTTTTGGGGGTTCCTTGAGTAATTTCAGGATTCTTGGAGGAATTTTGGGGGTTTCTTTAAGGAATTTTGGGGTTTCTTTGAGGAATTTTTGGGGTTTCCTTGAGGAATTTTGGGGTTCCTTGAGGAACTTTTGGGGATTCTTTAAGGAATTTTTGGGGTTTCTTGAGGAATTTCAGGATTCTTGGAGGAATTTTGGGGTTCCTTGAGGAATTTTGGGGTTCCTTGAGGAGTTTTGAGGTTCCTTGAGGAATTTTGGGGTTCCATGAGGAATTTTGGGGGTTCTTGGAGGAATTTCAGGATTCTTGGAGGAATTTTGGGCTTTCCTTGAGGAATTTTTGGGGGTTTCTTGAGGAGATTTTGGGATTTTTTTAAGGAATTTTTGGGGTTTCTTGAGGAATTTTTGAGGGTTCCGGGAGGAATTTCAGGATTCTTGGAGAAATTTTGGGGTTTCCTTAAGGAATTTTGGGGTTTCTTTAAGGAATTTTTGGGGGTTCCTTGAGGAATTTTGGGGTTTCTTTAAGGAATTTTTGGGGGTTCCTTGAGGAATTTCAGGATTCTTGGAGGAATTTTGGGGTTTCCTTGAGGAATTTTGGAAGTTCCTGAGGATTTTTTGGGGGTTCCTCAAGGAATTTTGGGGTTCCTTGAGGTATTTTGGGGTTCCTTCAGGAATTTTTGGGTTCTTTCAGGAGTTTTGGGGTTCCTTGATGTATTTTGGGTTCCTTGAGGAATTTTGGGGTTCCATGAGGAGTTTTGGGTGTTTGATGAAGAGTTTTGGGTTCTTTGAGGAATTTTGGGGTTCCTTGAGGAATTTTGGGGTTGTTTGAGAAATTTTTGGGGTTTTGATGAGTTTTTGAGGGTTCCTTGAGGAATTTTGGGGTTCTTTAAGGAATTTTGGGGTTCCATGAGAAATTTTTGGTGTTTTATGAAGAGTTTTGGGGTTCCTTGAGGTATTTTGGGGTTCCTTGAGGAATTTTGGGGTTCCTGAGGATTATTTTTTGAGGGTTCCTCAAGGATTTTGGGGTTCCTTGAGGAGTTTTTGGGGTTCCTTGATGAATTTTGGGCTTTCTTCGAGAATTTTTGGGGTTCCTTGAGGAATTTTGGGGTTTCCTTGAGGAATTTTTGGGGTTTCTTTAAGGAATTTTGGGGTCCATGAAGAATTTTTGGGTGTTTTGATGAAGAGTTTTGGGTTCCTTGGGATTTTGGGATTCCGTGAGAAATTTTGGGGTTCCTTGAGGAATTTTGGGGTACTTTCAGGAGTTTTGGAGTTCTTGGGAGAACTTTTGGAGTTTCTCAAAGAATTTTAGGGTTCTGTGAGAAATTTTGGCGTTTCTTGGAGGAATTTTGGGCTTTCCATTAGAAATTTTGGGGTTCCTTGAGGAATTTTTGTGTTTCCTTGAGAATTTCTGACCCTCTGTGAGAACTTCCTGATGTTCCACCAAGAACTTCCCGGTTCCCCCACAAATTTCTCCATCCCACCTGGAATTTTTGGGGTTTTTTTGGGGGATTTTTCTGCATTTTTTTGGGGTTTCTTTGGTGAGTTTTGGTTTCCATCCCCCCAAAGTCCCAAAATCCCCATTTTTCACCCCAAACTGTCCCAGCTGGGGCCACCAGGCCCGGGCGGCTCCACCTGAGGGCAGTGGGGACCCACCTGGGATTTTGGGGTGCCTGGAGGAATTTTGGGGTTCCTTGAGGAGTTTTGGGGTTCCTTGAGGAATTTTGGAAGTTCCTGAGGATTTTTTGAGGGTTCTTCAAGGAGTTTTAGGGTTCCTTGAGGTATTTTGGGTTCCTTGAGGAATTTTGGGGTTCTTTCAGGAGTTTTGGGGTTCCTTGATGTAATTTGGGTTCCTTGAGATATTTTGGGGTTCCATGAGGAGTTTTGGGGTTCCTTGAGGAGTTTTGGGGTTCCTTGATGAATTTTGGGCTTTCTTCGAGAAATTTTTGGGGTTCCTTGAGGAATTTTGGGGGTTCCTTGAGGAATTTTGGGGTTTCTTTAAGGAATTTTGGGGGTTCTTGAGAAATTTTGGGTGTTTGATGAAGAGTTTTGGGGTTCCTTGGGGATTTTGGGGTTCCTTGGGAAATTTTGGGGTTCCTTGAGGAATTTTGGGGTACTTTCAGGAGTTTTGGAGTTCTTGGAGAACTTTTGGAGTTTCTCAAAGAATTTTAGGGTTCTGTGAGAAATTTTGGCGTTTCTTGGAGGAATTTTGGGCTTTCCATTAGAAATTTTGGGGTTCCTTGAGGAATTTTTGTGTTTCCTTGAGAATTTCTGACCCTCTGTGAGAACTTCCTGATGTTCCACCAAGAACTTCCCGGTTCCCCCACAAATTTCTCCATCCCACCTGGAATTTTTGGGGTTTTTTTGGGGGATTTTTGTGCATTTTTTTGGGGTTTCTTTGGTGAGTTTTGGTTTCCATCCCCCAAAGTCCCAAAATCCCCATTTTTCACCCCAAACCTGTCCCAGCTGGGGCCACCAGGCCCGGGCGGCTCCACCTGAGGTCGGTGGGGACCCACCTGGGATTTTGGGGTGCTTGGAGGAGTTTTGGGGTTCCTGAGGATTTTTTGGGGGTTCCTCAAGGAATTTTGGGGTTCTTTGAGAAATTTTGGGGTTCCTTGAGGAATTTTGGGGTTCCTTGATGTATTTTTGAGTTTCTTGAGAAGTTTTGGGGTTCCTTGAGGAATTTTTGGGTGTTTGATGAAGAGTTTTGGGGTTCCTTGAGGTATTTTGGGGTTCCTTGAGGTATTTTGGGGTTCCTTCAGGAATTTTTTGGGTTCTTTCAGGAGTTTTGGGGTTCTTGGAGAAGTTTTGGAGTTTCTCAAAGAATTTTGGGGTTCCTTGAGGAATTTTGGGGCTTTCCATGAGGAATTTTGGGATTTCTTGGAGAAATTTTGGGGTTCTTTGAGGAATTTTGTGTTTCCTTGAGAATTTCTCACTCTCTGTGAGAACTTCCTGATGTTCCACCAAGAACTTCCCGGTTCCCCCACAAATTTCCCCGTCCCACCTGGAATTTTGGGGTTTTTTTGGGAATTTTTTGGGGTTTTTTGGGGGATTTTTCTGAGTCCCAAAGTCCCCAAATCCCCGTTTTTCTCCCCAAACTGTCCCAGCTGGGGCCACCAGGCCCGGGCGGCTCCACCTGAGGGCAGTGGGGACCCACCTGGGATTTTGGGGTGCCTGGAGGAGTTTTGGGGTTCCTTGAGGAATTTTGGGGTTCCTTGAGGAATTTTGGGGTTCCTTGAGGAATTTTGGGGTTCCTTGAGGAATTTTTGGGTTCTTTCAGGAGTTTTGGGGTTCCTTGATGTATTTTGGGTTCCTTGAATAATTTTGGGGTTGTTTGAGAAATTTTTGGGGTTTTGATGAGTTTTTGGGTTCCTTGAGGAATTTTGGAGTTCTTTGGGAAATTTCGGGGTTTTTGGAGGAATTTTTGGGATTCTTTGAGGAATTTTGGAAGTTCCTGAGGATTTTTTGAGGGCTCCTCAAGAAATTTTGGGGTTCCTTGAGGTATTTTGGGTTTTTAATGAAGAGTTTTGGGATTCCTTGGGGATTTTGGGGTTCCTTGAGAAATTTTGGGGTTCCTTGAGGAATTTTTGTGTTTCCTTGAGAATTTCTGACCCTCTGTGAGAACTTCCTGATGTTCCACCAAGAACTTCCCGGTTCCCCCACAAATTTCTCGGTCCAACCTGAATTTTTGGGGTTTTTTTGGGAATTTTTTGGGTTTTTTTGGGGTTTCTTTGCTGAGTTTTGGTTTCCATTTTTGGGGTTTCCATCCCCCCAAAGTCCCCAAAATCCCCGATTTTGTCCCCAAACTGTCCCAGCTGGGGCCACCAGGCCCGGGCGGCTCCACCTGAGGGCCGTGGGGACCCACCTGGGATTTTGGGGTGCCTGGAGCAGTTTTGGGGTTCCTTGAGGAGTTTTGGGGTTCCTTGAGGAATTTTGGGGTTTCCTTAAGGAATTTTTGAGGGTTCCTTGAGGAATTTTGGGGTTCCTTGAGGAATTTTGGGGTTTCTTCAGGGGTTTTGGGGTTCCTTGATGTATTTTGGGTTTTTTGAGGAATTTTGGGGTTCCTTGAGGAGTTTTGGGTGTTTGATGAAGAGTTTTGGGTTCTTTGAGGAATTTTGGGGTTCCTTGAGGAATTTCAGGATTCTTGGAGGAATTTTGGGGTTGTTTGAGAAATTTTTGGGGTTCCTTGGAGGAATTTTTGGTGTTTTATGAAGAGTTTTGGGGTTCCTTGAGGAGTTTTGGGTTCCTTGAGAGATTTTGGAAGTTCCTGAGAATTTTGGGGGGGTTCCTCAAGGAATTTTGGGGTTCCTTGAGGAATTTTGGGGTTCCTTGAGGAATTTTGGGGTTTCTTTAAGGAATTTTTGGGGTTCCTTGAGGAATTTTGGGGTTTCTTTAAGGAATTTTTGGGGTTTCTTGAGGAATTTTGGAAGTTCCTGAGGATTTTTTGAGGGTTCTTCAAGGAATTTTGGGGTTCCTTGAGGTATTTTGGGGTTCCTTCAGGAATTTTAGGGTTCTTTCAGGAGTTTTGGGTTTTCCTTGATGTATTTTGGGGTTCCTTTAGGAATTTTTGGGGTTCCTTGAGGAATTTTGGAAGTTCCTGAGGATTTTTTGAGGGTTCCTTGAGGTATTTTGGGTTCCTTCAGGGATTTTTGGGTTCTTTCAGGAGTTTTGGGGTTCCTTGATGTGTTTTGGGTTCCTTGAGGAATTTTGGAGTTCAATGAGGAATTTTAGGTGTTTGATGAAGAGTTTTGGGGTTTCTTTCAGGAATTTTGGGGTTCCTTGAGGAATTTTGGGGTTTTTTGAGGAATTTTTGGGGGTTCCTTGAGGAATTTTGGGGTTCCTTGAGGAATTTTGGGGTTCCTTGAGGAATTTTGGGGTTTCTTTAAGGAGTTTTTGGGCTTTTCTTAAGGAATTTTGGGGGTTCCTTGAGAAATTTTGGGAGTTCTTGAGGAATTTTGGGGTTTCCTTGAAGAATTTTTTGGTGTTCCTTGAGGAATTTCAGGATTCTTGGAGGAATTTTGGGGTTTCCTTGGGGAATTTTGGGGGTTCTTGAGAAATTTTGGGGTTCCTTAGGGAAATTTGGGGTTTCCTTGAGGAATTTTTGAGGGTTCTTGGAGAAATTTTGGGGGTTCCTTGAGGAATTTTGGGGTTCCAGGAGGAATTTTTGAGGGTTCCTTGAGGAATTTCAGGATTCTTGGAGGAATTTTGGGGGTTCTTGAGAAATTTTGGGGTTTCTTTAAGGGATTTTGGGGTTCCTTAAGGAATTTTTGGGGGTTCCTTGAGGAATTTTGGGGTTTCCTTGAGGAATTTTGGGGTTTTTTTGAGGAGTTTTTGGGTTTCTTTAAGGAATTTTCAGGGTTCCTTCAGGAATTTTGAGGGTTCCTTGAGGAATTTCAGGATTCTTGGAGGAATTTTTGGGGTTTCTTTAAGGGATTTTGGGGTTCCTTGAGGAATTTTTGGGGGTTCCTTGAGGAATTTTGGGGTTCCTTGAGGAATTTTGGGGTTTCCTTGAGGAATTTTTGGGGGTTCCTTGAGGAATTTCAGGATTCTTGGAGGAATTTTGGGGTTCCTTGAGGAATTTTGGGGTTCTTTGAGGAATTTTGGGGTTTCTTTAAGGAATTTTTGGGGGTTCCAGGAGGAATTTTGGGGGTTCCTTGAGGAATTTTTGGGGGTTCCTCAAGGAATTTTGGGGTTCCTTGAGGAATTTTGGGGTTCCTTGAGGGATTTTGGGGTTCCTTCAGGAATTTTTGGGTTCTTTCAGGAGTTTTGGGGTTCCTTGAGGTATTTTGGGCTTCCTTGAGATATTTTGGGGGTCCCATGAGGAGTTTTGGGTGTTTGATGAAGAGTTTTGGGTTCTCCGAGGAATTTTGGGGTTGTTTGAGAAATTTTTGGGGTTTTGATGAATTTTTGGGTTCCTTGAGGAATTTTGGGGTTTCTTGAGGAATTTTGGGGTTCCTTGAGGAATGTTGGGGTTGTTTGAGAAATTTTTGGGGTTTTATGAAGAGTTTTGGGGTTTCCTTGAGGTATTTTGGGGTTCCTTGAGGAATTTTGGGGTTCCTGAGGATTTTTTGAGGGTTCCTCAAGGAATTTTTGGGTTCCTTGAGGTATTTTGGGGTTCCTTGAGGTATTTTGGGGTTCCTTCAGAAATTTTGGGTTCCTTGAGGAATTTCGGGGTTCTTTCAGGAGTTTTGAAGGTCCTTGAGGAATTTTGGGGTTCCTTGAGGAATTTTGGGGTTCCATGAGGAGTTTTGGGTGTTTGATGAAGAGTTTTGGGTTCTTTGAGGAATTTTGGGGTTCCTTGAGGAATTTTGGGGTTCCTTGAGGAATTTTGGGGTTCCTTGAGGAATTTTGGGGTTCCTTGAGGAATTTTGGGGTTCCTTGAGGGATTTTGGAAGTTCCTGAGGATTTTTTGGGGGTTCCTTAAGGAATTTTTGAGGGTTCCTTGAGGAATTTTGGGGTTCCTTGAGGAATTTTTGGGGTTCCTGAGGAATTTTGGGGTTCCTTGAGGAATTTTGGAAGTTCCTGAGGATTTTTTGAGGTTTTCTCAAGAAATTTTGGAGTTCCATGAAGAATTTTGGGTTTTTAATAAAGAGTTTTGGGATTCCTTGGGGATTTTGGGTTCCTTGAGGAATTTCAGGATTCTTGGAGGAATTTTGGGGTTGTTTGAGAAATTTTTGGGGTTCCTTGAGGAATTTTTGGTGTTTTATGAAGAGTTTTGGGGTTCCTTGAGGTATTTTGGGGTTCCACCAAGAACTTCCCGGTTCCCCCACAAATTTCTCCGTCCAACCTGGAATTTTGGGGTTTTTTTGGGAATTTTTTGGGGTTTTTTTGGGGGATTTTTCTGAGTCCCAAAGTCCCCAAATCCCCGTTTTTCCCCCCAAACTGTCCCAGCTGGCGGCCACCAGGCCCGGGCGGCTCCACCTGCGCTCGATGGGTTCGTACCTGGTGCTGAGGGAGCTGCACGGCTGGGAGAGCGACCCGGGGGCACTGCGGGCATGCGAGAACCTCATACAGGTGGGTTTGGGGGGAATTTGGGGGAATTTGGGGTTTTTGGGGTTTTTTAGGGGGTTTTTGGTGGGATTTTTTGGGAATTTTTGGGGTTTTTTGGGGGTTTAGGGTTGAATTTTGGGTGGGAGTTGCACTGGTGGGAGAGTGACCCGGGGCACTCAGGGCCTGTGAGAATCTCATACAGGTGGGTTTGGGGGAATTTGGGGTTTTTGGGGCATTTTGGGCATTTTAGGTTTTTTGGTGGGATTTTTGGGGGGGTTTTTGGGGTTTTTTTTGGAGGTTTTGGGTGGGTTTTGGGTGGGTTTTGGGAGATTTTGGGCTGGGATTTTGGGGGTTTTGGGTGGGATTTTTGGGGTTTTGGGTTTAATTTTGAGTGGGAGTTTGGAGTTTTGGGGTTTTGGGTGGGATTTGGGGGGTTTGGGGTGGAGTTTTGGGTGGGATTTGGGAAATTTTTGGGGGATTTTTTGGGGATTTTGGAGTTTTGGGTGGGATTTGGGGAGATTGGGGTTTTGGGGGGATTTTGGGGTTTTGGGTGGGACTTTGGGGGGTTTGGGTGGGATTTGGGAGATTTTTGGGGGATTTTTTGGGGATTTTGGGGTTCTGGGTGGGATTTGGGGGGTTTTGGGTGAGGTTTTGGGGGTTTCTGGTGTGGGATTTTGGGGTTCTGGGTGGGATTTTCAGGGGTTTAGGTGGAGTTTTGGGTGAGATTTGGGAGATTTTTGGGGTTTTTTGGGGGGTTCTGGTTGGGAGTTTTTGGGGGGCTGGGGTGGAGTTTTGGGATTTGGGGGTTTGGGGTTTTGAGAAATTTTGGGGTTTGGGGTTTTGGGGTTCTGGGTGGGATTTTCAGGGGTTTGAGGTGGAGTTTTGGGCGCAATTTGGGAGATATTTTGGGTTTTTTGGGGGGTTTTGGTGGGATTTTGGGTGGGAGCTGCACTGGTGGGAGAGCGACCCGGGGGCACTCAGGGCCTGTGAGAACCTCATACAGGTGGGTTTGGGCAAATTTGGGCAAATTTGGGGTTTTTGGTGGGATTTTGGAGTTTTAAGTGGGATTTTATTGGGGTGTTTTGGGAGTTTTGGGTGGGATTTTTTGGGGGGTTTTTGGTTTTTTTGGGGGGTTTTGGGTGGGGTTTTGGGGTGGGATTTTGGGGGGTTTTGGGTGAAAGATTTTGGGTGGGATTTGGGAAATTTTTGGGGTTTTTGGGTGAGTTTTGGGAGATTTTGGGGTTTGGGGTTCTAGGTGGGATTTTGGGGTTTTGGGGTGGAGTTTTGGGTGGGATTTGGGAAATTTTTTGAGCTTTTTGGGGTTTGGATGGGATTTTTGGGGTTTTTGGGTGGGATTTTTTTGGTTTTTGGGGTTTCTGGGTGGGATTTTGGGGTTCTGGTCGGGATTTGGGGGATTTTTGGGGTTTTTTGAGGGTTTTGGGTGGGATTTTTGTGGGATTTGGGAGATTTTGGGTGGGATTTGGGAGATTTTGGGGTTTTTTGGGAGGTTTTGGAGGGTTTTTGGGGGTTTTGGGTGAAAGATTTTGGGTGGGATTTGGGAGATTTTTGGGGTTTTTTGGGGGTTCTGGGTGGGATTTTGGGACATTTTTGAGGTTTTCTGTGGGTATTGGGTGGATTTTTTGGGGGTTTTGGGTGAGTTTTGGGAGATTTTGGGGTTTGGGGAGTTTGGGGTTCTAGGTGGGATTTTGGGGTTTTGGGGTGGAGTTTTGGGTGGGATTTGGGAAATTTTTTGAGCTTTTTGGGGGTTTGGATGGGATTTTTGGGGAGGATTTTGGGTGGGATTTTTTTGGGTTTTTTGGGGTTTTGGGTGGGATTTTGGGGGGTTTTGGGTGGGATTTTTTGGGGGTCTTTGGGGTGGGATTTTTGGGTGGGGTTTGGGTGAAAGATTTTGGATTTGGGATTTGGAAAATTTTTGGCTTTTTTTGAGAATTTTTGGTGGGATTTTGGGGGTTTTTGGGGGGGATTTTGGGGTTTTGGGTTGAATTTTGAGTGGGATTTTGGAGTTTTGGGGTTTTGGGTGGGATTCTGGGGTTCTGGTCGGGATTTGGGGGATTTTTGGGGTTTTTTGAGGGTTTTGGGTGGGATTTTTAGGGATTTTGGTGTGGGATTTTGGGGTTCGGGGTGGGAATTTTGGGGGGGTTTGAGGTGGAGTTTTGGGCGCAATTTGGGAGTTTTTTTGGGTTTTTTGGGGGGTTTTGGGTGGGGTTTTGGGAGATTTTGGGGTGGGATTTTTGGGGGGTTTGGGGTCGAGTTTTGGGTGGGATTTTGGAGGGTTTTGGGTGAAAGATTTTGGCTGGGATTTGGGAAATTTTTGGGTTTTTTTGGTGGGATTTTTGGTGCGATTTTGGAGTTTTGGGTTGAATTTTGAGTGGAGTTTTGGTATTTTGGGTTTTGGGTGGGATTTTGATTTTTTTGGGGATTTTGTCAGTTTTTGGGGTGGCATTTTCTCAGTTTTTGGGGTATTTTTGGGTGGAATTTTCCCATGTTTGGGGTGGCATTTTCTCAGTTTTTGGGGTATTTTTGGGTGGAATTTTCCCGTTTTTGGGACGGCATTTTCTCAGTTTCTGGGGTATTTTTGGGGTGAATTTTCCCATGTTTGGGGTGGCATTTCCCCAGTTTTTGGGGTATTTTTGGGGTGAATTTTGTCATGTTTGGGGTGGCATTTCCCCAGTTTTTGGGGTATTTTTGGGGTGAATTTTGTCATGTTTGGGGTGGGATTTTCCCAGTTTTTGGGGAACTTTTGGGTGGAATTTTCTCATGTTTGGAGTGGGATTTTGTCAGTTTTTGGGGTGGGATTTTTTGGGCAGGATTTCCCCGTTTTTGGGGTGGCATTTTCCCAGTTTTTGGGGTATTTTTGGGTGGAATTTTCCCATGTTTGGGGTGGGATTTTCTCAGTTTTTGGGGTATTTTTGGGTGGAATTTTCCCATGTTTGGGGTGGCATTTTCTCAGTTTTTGGGGTGGCATTTTCCCAGTTTTTGGGGTATTTTTGAGTGGCATTTGCCCAGTTTTTGGGGTGGGATTTTGTCATATTCTGGGGTATTTTTGGGTGGAATTTTCCCATGTTTGGGCTGGCATTTTGTCAGTTTTTGGGGGCAATTTTCCCATTTTTGGGACGAGATTTTCCTCGGTTTTTTGGGGAATTTTGGGGTGGCATTTTCCCAGTTTTTGGGTATTTTTGGGTGGAATTTTCCCATATTTGGGCTGGCATTTTCCCATTTTCTGGGGTATTTTTTGGGTGAATTTCCCCATTTTTGGGGTGTAATTTCCCCGTTTTTGGGGTGGCATTTTCCCATTTTCTGGGGTATTTTTGGGGTGAATTTCCCCGTTTTTGGGGTGTGATTTTCCCATTTTTGGTCTATTTTGGGGTGAATTTCCCCGTTTCTGGGCTTGCCCAGGTGCTGATCGGGGACGAGCCCGAGCCCGGCCTGGAGAACCTGCTGGAGGTGACGATTCCTGAGCACCTGCGGGGACACCTGGGGGACACCCAGGGGACACCCCCGTGACACCCAAATGGCACCAAATGGCACCAGGGGACACCCGGATGGCACCAGGTGGCACCAGGGTGGCACCAAAATGGCACCGAGATGGCACCAGGTGGCACCAGGGGACACCAGGATGGTCCAGGACATGGCCAGGTGACACCAGGATGGCACCAGGGTGGCCCAGGACATGGCCAGGTGACACCGAAATGACACCAGGATGGCACTAAGATGGCACCAGGGACATCGGGATGGACAGGTGACACCAAAATGGCTCTAGAATGGCACCCGGTGACACCAAATGGCACCAGAATGGCACCAAGATGTCACCAGGGGACACCGGGATGGCACCAGGTGACACCAGGATGGCACCAAAATGGCAACAGGGGACAATGGGATGGACAGGTGGCACTGAATGGCACCGAGATGGCACCAGGGGACACCAGGATGGCACCAAAATGGTATCAGGGGACACCAAATGGAACCAGGTGACACCAGGGGACACCAAACTGGAGCCAAAATGGCACCAGGGGACACTGGGATGGACAGGTGACACCAGAATGGCACCGGGATGGCACCAGGTGGCACCAGGGTGGCCCAGGACATGGCCAGGTGACACCGAAGGGACACCCAGATGGCACCAGGGAACACTGGGATGGCACCAAGATGGGACCAGGGGACACTGAGATGGACAGGTGACACCACAATGGCACGAGAATGGCACCAGGTGGCACCGGGATGGCCCAGGACGTGGCCAGGTGACACCGAAATGACACCAAAATGGCACCAGGGGACCCCAAAATGGCACCAAATGTCACCAAATGGAACCAGGTGACACCAGGATGGCACCAGCTGACACCGGGATGGCACCAAAATGGCATCAGGGGACACTGGGATGGACAGGTGACACTGGGATGGCACCAGGTGACACCAGGGTGGCCCAGGACATGGCCAGGTGACACCAAAGTGGCACCAGGTGGCACCAGGATGGATAGGTGGTACCACAATGGCACCAGGTGACACCAGGATGGACAGGTGACACCAAAATGGCACCAGAATGGCACCAGGTGACACCAGGATGGCACCAAAATGGCACCAAATGGCACAAAATGGAACCAGGTGACACCAGGGTGGCACCAGGTGACACCAGAATGGTGCCAGGATGGCACTGAGATGGACAGGTGACACTGGGATGGTATCAGGTGATGCCACAATGGCACCAAGATGGCACCAGGGGACACCAGGATGGCACCAAAATGGCACCAAGATGGCACCAGGTGACACCTGGATGGACAGGTGGCACTGAATGGCACCAGGACGTGCCCAGGTGGCACCAAAAGGGTGTCAAAATGGCACCAGGTGGCACCAGGATGGACAGGTGACACCAAAATGGCACCAGGGGACACCAAAATGACACCAGGATGGCACTAAGATGGCACCAGGTGACATCAAAATGGCACCAGGTGACACCGCGATGGACAAGTGACACCAAAATGGCAGCAGGTGGCACCAAAATGGCATCAATATGGCACCAGGTGGTACCAGGTGACACCGGGACATGGACAGGTGACACCAGGATGGCACCGGGTGACACCAGGACAGACTGTGGGCACACGGTGCCGTCCCCAAGGGCCACCACAGTGACAGTGAGGTGTCCCCAAGGGCCACCATGGTGACAGTGGTGTCCCCAAGGGCCACCACCAGGACAACATGTCCCCAAAGGCCACCATGGTGACAATAAAATGTCCCTAAGGAGCCATCGAGGTGACAGTGTGTCCCCCAAGGGTGACCATGGTGACACTGGGGTGTCCCCAAGGAGCCACCACCAGGACAGTGAGGTGTCCCCAAGGGCCACCACAGTGACAGTGGTGTCCCCAAGGATCTGGGTTGGTGGCACCGTGTCCCCAAGGGTCACCACCGTGACACTGAGATGTCCCCAAGGAGCCGCCACCAGCACAACGTGTCCCCAAGGGCCGCCACAGTGACAGTGGTGTCCCCAAGGGCCACCACGGTGACAATGAGGTGTCCCCAAGGGCCACCACAGTGACAGTGGTGTCTCCGAGGAGCCACCATGGGGCTGATGTCCCCAAAGGCCACCACAGTGACACTGAGGTGTCCCCAAAGAGCCACCACCAGGACAATGAGGTGTCCCCAAAGAGCCACCACGGTGACACTGAGGTGTCCCCAAGGGCCACCACCAGGCCACTGTGTCCCCAAAGGGCCACCACGGTGACAATAAAATGTCCCCAGGGAGCCATCGAGGTGGCAGTGTGTTCTCAGGGGCCACCATGGTGGCACTGAGGTGTCCCCAAGGAGCCACCACCAGGACAAGGTGTCCCCAAAGAGCCACCACGGTGACAGTGAGGTGTTCCCAAGGGTCCGTGGTGGTGGCACCGTGTCCCCAAGGGCCACCACAGTGACACTGAGATGTCCCCAAGGAACCATCACAAGGACAGGGAGGTGTCCCCAAGGGCCACCACGGTGACAGTGGTGTCCCCGAGGAGCCACCATGGTGGCACTGAGGTGTCCCCAAGGGTCACCACAGTGACAATGAGGTGTCCCCAAAGGGCACCATGGTGACAGCGGTGTCCCCGAGGAGCCACCATGGGGCTGATGTCCCTAAAGGCCACCACAGTGACACTGAGGTGTCCCCAAGGAGCCGCCACCAGGACAATCTGTCCCCAAAGGCCACCACGGTGACAGTGGTGTCCCCAAGGATCTGGGTTGGTGGCACACCCAAGGGCCACCACGGTGACACTGAGATGTCCTCAAGGAGCCATCACAAGGACAGGGAGGTGTCCCCAAGGGCCACCACAGTGACAGTGATGTCCCCAAGGAACCATGGTGACACCACAGTGACAATGGCAGTGGGGTGGCCCTGTGTGTCCCCTGCCCCTGCAGCCAATAAAAGGCTGTGACCCCAAACCTGCTGTGGGGACACTTGGGGACATTTGGGGACATTGGGGGGGATTTGGGGACATCAGAACAGAGTTTGAGGACATCGGGGTCAAACCTGGGGACATTGGGGACACTGGGGCTGAATTTGGGGGCACCAGAGGAGATTTGGGGACATGGGGGACATCGGGGGGATTTGGGGACATTGGGGACACATTTGGGGACATTGGGGTCACATTTGGGGACATTGGGGGGGATTTGGGGACATCAGAACCGAGTTTGGGGACATTTGGGGTCAAATCTGGGGACATTGGGGTCATTTGGGGACAATGGGGATGAGTTTGGGGACATTGGGGTCAAATCTGGGGACATTTGGGGACACTGAGGCTGAATTTGGGGACATTGGAGGGGATTTGGGGACATTGGGGGGGATTTGGGGACATTGAGGTGAAATTTGGGGACATCGGGAACATTTGGGGACACTGGGGATGAATTTGGGGACATCAGAGGGGATTTGGGGACACCTGAACCGAGATTGGGGACATTTGAGGGGATTTGGGGACATTGGGGTTACACTTGGGGACAAATTTGGGGACACCTGAGGGGATTTGGGGACATCGGGGGGGATTTGGGGACACTGGGGCTGAGTTTGCGCACATTGGGGTCAAATCTGGGGACATTGGGGTCAAATTTGGGGACAATGGGGCCGAATTTGGGGACATCAGAGGGGATCTGGGGACACCAGGACCGAGTTTGGGGACATCTGAGGGGATTTGGGGACATTTGGGGGGGGGGGTTGGGGACATTTGGGCTGAATTTGGGGACATTGGGGGAGGTTTGGGGAACACGGGAAGGATTTGGGGACATGGGGGGGGATTTGGGGACATCGGGGGGGATTTGGGGACATTTGGGGACAATGGAGGGAATGGGGGACACTGGAGTCGAATTTGGGGACATTGAGGACATTTGGGGACATTGAGGACATTTGGGGACATTGGGGTCGAATCTGGGGACATTTGGGGACACTGGGGCTGAATTTGGGGACATTTGGGGACTCTGAAGCTCAATTCGGGGACATTTGGGGACACCAGAACCGAATTTGGGGACGCTGGTGGGATTTGGGGACATTTGGGGACGCTGGGGGGGACATTGGGGCCAGATTTGGGGGGACATTTGGGGCTTTGGGGACACATTTGCTGACACTTGGTGACATTTGGGGACACTGGCGGGGATTTGGGGACTTTTTGGGGCGATTTTGGGGGATTTTGGGGACATTTGGGGCGTGCCGCCGCCGCCGCCGTTCCCCTCCGGCCCCGCCAGGGGGCGCCACCACCGCGGCTCTCCCAGGCCCCGCCCCCCTCCCCGCGCAGCCAATCAGATTTCAGAGGCGTGGCCTCGTTTGTTCATTGCCGTCCCCTGGAGTGGGCGTGGCCTCCGCACCCGGAAGCGGCGCCGGGCGCGTCCCGGTGAGCGCCGAGCGGGGGGGGCGGCGGCGGAATTTGGGGAAATTTTGGGAATTTTGGGGGAAATTTGGGGGAAATTTTGGGAAAATTGGGGATGCGGGAGGAGGAGGAGGATGAGGAGGATGAAGGGAGGGAAATTCCCAGAAAACTCCGCGGCCTGGGCGGGACCTCCCATCCCCCCCTCCCTCAGGGACCTCCCTGTCCCTCCCTTCGCCATTCCCGGAGGGAAAAATCCAAATTTTGGGAATTTTGGCACCCGAACCCCCCAGGATGGGAATCTTTGGGATCAGGAACCCCCCGGGATGGGAATTTTCGGGATCGGGACCCCCCCGGGGTGGGAATCGCTCCCCAAAAATCCCCTCGGGAATCATTTCCCAAAAATTGGGGAGATTTCCCCAAAAATTCCTTCGGGAATAATTCCCAAAAAAATCCCCCAAGAAACCCCGGGAATGTCCTCGGACAAGGGCAGGGAATGAGCCTGGAAAAGTCTGGAATGTCAGAGCCGGGATGGGATTTTTTCCTTGAAAATTCCAATTTTTTATTCCATTTTTTAATTCCATTTTTTAATTCAATTTTTTTTTGTTTTTTCCCCAAATCCGAGGATTTTTTTTCCTTCCCGGTTTTTCCGTGCCCTGGAAAAAAAAATAAAATTCGGATTTTGGGGCCAAAGATTTGGGACAAGGCCCTGGATGGAGTTTGGGGTTGGATTTAGTGGGACAGCGCAATTCCAGAGGGGGGGAGGGAAAAATGGGATTGGGAATTCCAGAAAAAAAAAATGGGATTGGGAATTCCAGAAAAAAAAAAAAATTTGGGATTTGAATTCCATAAAAAAAAAAAAAAAGGGATTTGGATTCCAGAGGGAAAAAAAATAAAATAAATTGGGGATTGGGAATTCCAGAAAAAAATTTGGGATTTGAATTCCATAAAAAAAAAAAAAAAATTGGATTGGGATTCCAGAGGGAAAAATTAAAATAAATTTGGGATTGGAAATTCCATAAAAAAAATTTGGGATTTGAATTCCATTAAAAAAAAAAAAATGGGATTGGGATTCCAGAGGGGAAAAAAATAAAATAAATTGGGGATTGGGATTGGGAATTCCATAAAAAAAAATTTGGGATTTGAATTCCATAAAAAAAAAAAATGGGATTGGGATTCCAGAGGGAAAAAATAAAATAAATTTGGGATTGGGATTGGGAATTCCAGAAAAAAATTTGGGATTTGAATTTCATTTAAAAAAAAATGGGATTGGGATTCCAGAGGGAAAAAAATAAAATAAATTTGGGATTGGAATTGCCGAGGGGGAGGGAAAAAAACCTGGAATTTTAGGGAGGAAAATAATTCTGGAATTGGAATTCCAAAGGGGAAAAAAATCTGGGATTGGGATCCCAGTGAAAAATTGGGGTTGGAATTCCACAAAAAAATGGGATTGGAATTCCAGAGGGGAAAAAAAATTAATTTGGGATTGGGATTCCAGAGAGGAAAAAAAAAAAAGCAATAAAAAACCCCAATTCCAAAGAATTTGGATTCCAGAGGGGGAATAAATTGGGATTGGAATTCCATAAAAATCTGGGATTGGGATTAAAAAAAAAAAAAAAAGGGATTGGGATTCCAGAGGAAAAAAAAAAAAACAAACAATAAAAAACCCAAATTCAAAACATTGGAATTGTAAAGGGAGAAAAAATCTGGGATTGGAATTCCAGAAAAATCTGGGATTCAGATTCCTGAGAGGGAAAAAAGTCATGGAATTCCAGAGGGGGAAAAAAAATCTGAGATTGCAAAGGGGGGAAAAAAATTTGGTGTTGGGATTCCAGAAAAAAACCTGGAATTTCAGAAGGAGAAAAACCAAATTGGAATTCCAGAGAGGAAAAAAATTTGGGATTGGGATTCCAGAAAAAAATATGGGATTGGGGTTCCAGAGGGGAGGAAAAACCCAATTAAAAAAACCTCAATTCCAAACAAATTTGGAATTCTGGGGGGAATAAAATCTGGGATTGGGATTCCAGAATGGAATTAAAAATGCCATTCCAAAGAAATTGGAATTCCAGAGGGGGAAAATAATTCTGGGATTGGAAGTGGAATTCCGGAGGGGGAAAATTTGGGATTGGGATTCCGGAAAAATCCGGGATTGGGATTCCAGAGGGAGGAAAAAAAAACCCAATTAAAAACCCCAATTCCAAACAAATTGGGATTCCAGAGGGGGAAGAAAATTGGGATTGGAATTCCAAAGGGGGGGAAATAAATCCGGGATTCCAGAGGGGGAAAAAAATAATTTTGGGATTGGGATTCCAGAATGAGGGGGAAATTTGGGATTGGGATTCCACAGGGAAAAATCTGGAATGGGGATTTCTGATGGGAAAAAATTCTGGGAATATTGGAATTCCAGAATGGGGAGGAAATTTGGGATTGGAATTCCAGAAAAATCTTGGATTGGGATTCCAGAAAAAAACTGGGATTGGGATTCCAGAGGGGAAAAGAACCCAATAAAAAAACCTCAATTCCAAACAAATTTGGAATTCTGGGGGGGAAATAAAATCTGGGATTGGGATTCCAGAATGGAATTAAAAATGCCATTCCAAAGAAATTGGAATTCCAGAGGGGGAAAATAATTCTGGGATTGGAAGTGGAATTCCGGAGGGGGAAAATTTGGGATTGGGATTCCGGAAAAATCCGGGATTGGGATTCCAGAGGGAGGAAAAAAAAACCCAATTAAAAACCCCAATTCCAAACAAATTGGGATTCCAGAGGGGGAAGAAAATTGGGATTGGAATTCCAAAGGGGGGGAAATAAATCCGGGATTCCAGAGGGGGAAAAAAATAATTTTGGGATTGGGATTCCAGAATGAGGGGGAAATTTGGGATTGGGATTCCACAGGGAAAAATCTGGAATGGGGATTTCTGATGGGAAAAAATTCTGGGAATATTGGAATTCCAGAATGGGGAGGAAATTTGGGATTGGAATTCCAGAAAAATCTTGGATTGGGATTCCAGAAAAAAACTGGGATTGGGATTCCAGAGGGGAAAAGAACCCAATAAAAAAACCTCAATTCCAAACAAATTTGGAATTCTGGGGGGGAAATAAAATCTGGGATTGGGATTCCAGAATGGAATTAAAAATGCCATTCCAAAGAAATTGGAATTCCAGAGGGGGAAAATAATTCTGGGATTGGAAGTGGAATTCCAGAGGGGGAAAATTTGGGATTGGGATTCCAGAGGGAAAAATCTGGGATTGGGATTTCAGAGGAGGGAAAAAAAAAACCCAATTAAAAAACCCCAATTCCAAACAAATTGGGATTCCAGAGGGGGGAAAAAATTGGGATTGGAATTCCAAAGGGGGAAAATAAATCCATGATTCCAGAGGGGAAAAAAATAATTTTGGGATTGGGATTCCAGAATGAGGGGGAAATTTGGGATTGGGATTCCAGAAAAAAACTGGGATTGGGATTCCAGAGGGGAAAAAAAACCCAATTAAAAAACCTCAATTCCAAACAAATTTGGAATTCTGGGGGGGAATAAAATCTGGGATTGGGATTCCAGAATGGGGGGGGGGGGAAATTTGGGATTGGGATTCTGGAAAAATCCGGGATTGGGATTCCAGAGGGAGGAAAAAAAAACCCAATTAAAAACCCCAATTCCAAGCAAATTGGGATTCCAGAGGGGGAAAAAAATTGGGATTGCAATTCCAAAGGGGGGGAAATAAATCCGGGATTCCAGAGGGGGAAAAATTTGGGATTGAGATTCCGGGAAAAAACTGGGATTGGATTCCAGATGGGGAAAAAAAAATATTTGGGATTGGAATTACAAAAGGGAAAAATCTGGGATTGGAATTCCAGAAAAAAAAAAAAAAGGGATTGGGATTCCAGAGGAGGAAAATAAATTTGGGATTGATGTTCCAGGAAAATCTGGGATTGGAATTCCAGGAAAAAAAAAATGGGATTGGAATTCCAGGGCAAACCCAAAACCCCAAATTCCAAACAGATTGGAATTCCAGAGGTGGAAAAAAATTTGGGATTGGAATTCCATGAAAAATTTGGGATTTGGGATTCCGGAGAGGGAGAAAAATCTGGGATTGGGATTCCAGAGTGGAGGAGGAAATTTGGGATTGGAATTCCAGAGGAAAAAAAAAAAAAAAAAAGAAAATGGGATTGGGATTCCTGAAAATCTGGGATTGGGATTCCGGAGAGGGGGGGAAAAAATCTGGGATTGGGGATTTCTGGGAATTTTTTTTGGGGATTTCTGGGATTTTTTTGGGGGATTTCTGGGAATTTTTTTGGTGGGATTTCTGGGAATTTTTTTGGGAATTTCTGGGAATTTTTTTTTTGGATTTCGGAACTTTTCCCCCTTTCAGGAGCCTGAGGAAGAGGAGGAGGAGGAATCCCGGGATGAGGCCGCATCCCATGGAAGCTTCCGGAATTCCGGGGATTTTCCTGGACTGGCTGCGCACGGAATTCCCGTCGGGAGCGCGGAATTCCCAATAATTCCCACCGGGAGTGGAGAATTCCCAGTGAATTCCCACTGAATTCCAGAGAATTCCCGTTAAATCCAACGGGATCGGAGAATTCCCACAGAATTCCCACCCGGATCCAAGAATTCCAAAAGAATTCCCAACCGGAACCACAGAATTCCCACAAAATTCCTGCTGAATTCCCGCTGAATTTCCAGCGGAACCAGAGAATTCCCACCTGGATCCCAGAATTCCGGTTAAATCCCACCTGGAGCAGAGAATTCCCACCTGGATCAGGGAATTCCGACCGGCAGCGCAGAATTCCCACCTGAAACCAGAGAATTCCCAAGGAATTCCCACCGGGATCAAAGAATTCCCACTGGGAATCACAGAATTCCGCCTGGATCACAGAATTCTCTCCAGGATCACAAAATTCCCACAGGAATCCCAGAATTCCCTCGGAATTCTCAGCTGGATCCGAGGATTCCCACAGAATTCCCACCTGGATCACAAAATTCCCATTGGGATCATAGAATTTCCCACCTGGAGCAGAGAATTCCCACCTGGAACCACAGAATTCCCGCAGGATTCCCACCTGGATCAGAGGATTCTCACTGGAACCAGAAAATTCCCTCCAGGATCCCAAGGAATTCCCACGTGGATCCCAGAATCCGCACCTGGATCAGAGGATTCCCGCAGAATTCCCAAGGAATTCCCGCAGAATTCCCGCAGAATTAATTCCCAGCTGGATTGGAGGATTCCCGCAGAATTCCTAAGGAATTCCCACCTGGAGCAGAGAATTCCCACCGGAACCAAGGAATTCCCGCAGAATCCCCACCTGGATTCCCTGCAGAATTCCAACCAGAATTCCCACAGAATTCCTGCAGGATTCCCACAGAATTCCCAAGGAATTCCCACCAGAATTCCCAAGGAATTCCCACCTGGAGCAGAGAATTCCAACCAGAATTCCCAGCATTAATTCCCAGCTGGATCAGAGAATTCCCACTGGAATTCCCGCAGAATTCCCAGCTGGATCACAGGATTCCCACCAGAATTCCTGCAGAATTCCCAGCTGGATCACAAGATTCCCACCAGAATTCCCACCAGAATTCGCTCAGAATTCCCGCAGAATTCCCGCAGCATTAATTCCCAGCTGGATCAAAGAATTCCCACCAGAATTCCCAAGGAATTCCCAGCTGGATCAGAGGATTCCCAGCAGAATTCCCAGCATTAATTCCTGTAGCATTCGTTCCCAGCTGGATCGGAGGATTCCCACCAGAATTCCCACCAGAATTCCCACAGAATTCCCACAGAATTCGCAGCTGGATGTGAGAGGATTCCCACAGAATTCCCACCGGAATTTTCACCGGAATTCCCTCAGAATTCCCAGCTGGATCGGAGCGTTCTCGCCAGAATTCCCACAGGATTCCCGCAGAATTAATTCCCAGCTGGATCAAAGAATTCCCACCACAATTCCCAAGGAATTCCCACCTGGAGCAGAGAATTCCCAGCATTAATTCCCGCAGAATTCCCGCAGAATTCCCACAGCATTAATTCCCAGCTGGATCAGAGGATTCCCACCAGAATTCCCAAGGAATTCCCAGCTGGAGCAGAGAATTCCCAGCATTAATTCCTGCAGAATTCCCGCAGGATTACCGCAGCATTAATTCCCAGCTGGATCAGAGAAATCCCACCAGAATTCCCAAGGAATTCCCACCTGGAGCAGAGAATTCCCACCAGAATTCCAGCAGAATTCCCGCAGCATTAATTCCCAGCTGGATCGGAGCGTTCCCAAGGATTCCCGCAGAATTCCTGCAGCATTCCCAGCTGGATCAGAGGATTCCCAGCATTAATTCCCGCAGAATTCCTGCAGAATTCCCACTGAATTCCCACCAGAATTCCCGCAGAATTCCCACAGAATTCCCGCAGAATCTGCACCTGGGTCAGAGGATTCCCACCAGAATTCCCACAGAATTCCCAGCATTAATTCCCGCAGCATTCGTTCCCAGCTGGATCGGAGCGTTCCCGCAGAATTCCCAGCAGAATTCCCGCAGAATCTGCACCTGGATCAGAGGATTCCCACCAGAATTCCTGCAGAATCCCCACTGGAATTTTCACCGGAATTCCCTCAGAATTTCCAGCTGGATCGGAGTGTTCCCGCCAGAATTCCCAGCAGAATTCCCACAGGATTCATTCCCGCAGCATTAATTCCCAGCTGGAGCAGAGGATTCCCACTGAATTCCCACCAGAATTCCTGCAGAATTCCCACCTGGAGCAGAGGATTCCCAGCATTAATTCCCGCAGAATTCCCGCAGAATTTCCACAGCATTAATTCCCAGCTGGATCAGAGGATTCCCACCAGAATTCCCACAGAATTCCCACCTGGAGCAGAGGATTCCCAGCATTAATTCCCAGCAGAATTCCCAGCGTTCCTTCCTTCATTCCCTCGTTGATTCCCACCTGGATCGGAGGATTCCCACCAGAATTCCCAGCAGGATTCCCGCCAGAATTCCCACAGAATTCCCAGCTGGATTGGAGCATTTCCACAGAATTCCCGCAGCATTCATTCCCAGCATTAATTCCCGCAGAATTCCCACAGAATTCCTGCAGAATTCCCGCAGAATTAATTCCCAGCTGGATCAGAGCATTCCTGCAGAATTCCCACAGAATTCCCAGCTGGATCAGAGGATTCCCAGCAGAATTCCCAGCATTAATTCCCGCAGCATTCGTTCCCAGCTGGATCAGAGTGTTCCTGCCAGAATTCCCACCAGAATTCCCGCAGAATAAATTCTCAGCTGGATCAGAGGATTCCCACCAGAATTCCTGCAGAATTCCCACAGAATTCCCACTGGAATTTTCACCGGAATTCCCTCAGAATTTCCAGCTGGATCGGAGTGTTCTCGCCAGAATTCCCACCAGAATTCCTGCAGGATTCATTACCGCAGCATTAATTCCCAGCTGGATCAGAGAAATCCCACCATCATTCCCGCAGAATTCCCACCTGGATCAGAGGATTCCCAGCATTAATTCCCGCAGAATTCCCAGCGTTCCTTCTTTCATTCCCTCGTTGATTCCCAGCTGGATCGCAGCGTTCCCACCAGAATTCCAGCAGGATTCCCGCAGAATTCCCGCAGAATTTCCGCAGCATTAATTCCCAGCTGGATCAGAGAATTCCCACCAGAATTCCCACCTGGAGCAGAGGATTCCCGCAGAATTCTCAGCATTAATTCCCGCAGAATTCCCACAGGATTCCCGCAGAATTCCCAGCTGGATCGGAGGATTCCCACCTGGAGCAGAGAATTCCCACCGGAACCAGAGAATTCCCGCAGAATTAATTCCCACCTGGATCAGAGGATTCCCACCAGAATTTCCACAGGATTCCCAGCATTAATTCCCGCAGAATTCCCACAGGATTCCCGCAGAATTCCCAGGATTCCCTCATTCCCTGATTCATTCCCAGCTGGATCAAAGAATTCCCACCAGAATTCCCAAGGAATCCCCACCTGGATCAGAGGATTCCCACCAGAATTCCCGCAGGATTCCCAGGATTCCCTCATTCCCTGATTCATTCCCAGCTGGATCTCTGGGTCCCCGTTGGGCTCCCGGGCCCGGGGGCTCCGCGCTCGCGCTCCATGATGGAGACCCGGCTCCGACGTGAGTCACAGTTATTCCCAACAATTCCCAACAATTCCCAAATTCCCAAAAATTCCCAAATTCCCAAAAAATTCCCACCTTTCCTGCCCCGGGTTTCCTGGAAAATCGGGAATTCCCACGTTTCCAGACGGGTTTTCCAGCAGAGATTGGAAAATCCCAAATTTCCAGCCCCAAATTTTCCTGAATTTCCAACAGAAATGGGAAATTCCCAAATTTCCAGCTGCGGTTTTTCCCGTGAAAATCGGGCATTCCAGCAAATTTTCCCAAATTTCCAGCCCAGTTTTCCCACAGGAATTGGGAATTCCCAAATTTCCAGCCCAATTTTCTAGCAGGGATTGGGAATTCCCAAATTTCCAGCTGCAGTTTTTCCCGTGAAAATCGGGAATTCCAGTCAGGTTTTCCCAAATTTCCAGCCCGGTTTTCCCACAGGAATTGGGAATTTCCGCATTTCCAGTCAGGTTTTCCGAAATTTCCATCCCCGGTTTTCCCACAAGAATTGGGAATTCCCAAATTTCCATCCCAATTTTCCAGCAGGGATTGGGAATTCCCACATTTCCAGTCTGGTTTCGCCATGAAAATCGGGAACTCCCAAATTTCCAGCCCCAAATTTTCCTGAATTTCCAGCCCAATTTTCCAACAGATATGGGAAATTCCCAAATTTCCAGCAGCAGTTTTTCCCCATGAAAATTGGGAATTCCAGTCAGGTTTTCCCAAATTTCCATCCCGATTTTCCAGCAGGGATTGGGAATTCCCACATTTCCAACCTGATTTTCCTATGAAAATTGGGAATTCCAACCGCTTTTCCTAAAAATTCCATCCGGGTTTTCCCAAATTTCCAGTCTGGTTTCCCAACAGGGACTGGAAATTCCCAAATTTCCAGCTGCGATCTTCCTAAGAAAATTTGGAATTCCCAAATTTCCAGTCCTGCTTTCCCTAGGAAAATTGGGAATTCCCACATTTCCAGTTGGGTTTTCCCGAACTTCCAGCCCAGTTTTCCCACAGGAATTGGAAATTCTCAATTTTCCAGCCCAATTTTCCTATGAAAACTGGGAATTCCCGGGTTTCCTGCCCTGGTTTTCCTGAATTTCCAGCCCTATTTTCCCACAGGAATTGGGAATTCCCACATTTCCAGCCCAGTTTTTCCAGGAAAATTTGGAATTCCCAGATTTCCAGCCCTGGTATTCCCTGGAAATTGGAAATTCCGGCCATTTTTTCCCAAATTTCCGGCCGATTTTCCCAGATTTCCAGCCCGGTTCTCCCACAGGATTTGGAATTGCAGCCACTTTTCCCACATTTCCAGCCTGATTTTCCAATGAAAATTGGGAATTCCCAAATTCCCTGCCCTGGTTTGCCAGGAAAATCGGGAATTCCCACATTTCCAGCCCTGGTTTTCCCAGGAAAATTGGGAATTCCCAAATTTCCAGTCTCTTTTTCCCACAGGGATTGGAAAATCCCAAATTTCCAGCTCAGCTCAGCTTTTCCATGAAAATCGGGAATTCCCACATTTCCAGCCCGGTTTTCCCATGGGAAAAATGGGAAAAAAAAAAAGGGGGGGACGAAAGAGAAAACTGGGAAAAAAGGGAAAAAATGGTTGGGAAAAGGGAAAAAATTGGAAAAAGTGTTGGGGAAAAAATTGGGAAAAAAGGGGGGAAAAGGAAAAAAAAAGGTAAAAATGTGGGGAAACGTAGAAAAATGGGAAAGGGGTTGGGAAAAAATGGGGGGAAAGGGGAAAAAAGGGGGAAAATTTGAGAGAGAAAGTGAAAAAATTGAGGAAAAAAGGGGGAAAAAGGGAAGAAAAAAGGGGAAAAATGGGGAGAGAAAAGGAAAAGAGTTGGACAAATGGGAAAAAGGGGAAAAAATTGGAGAAAAATAGAGGGAAAAATGGAGAAAATGGGGAAAAGGAATAAAATGGGGTAAAGGGGGAATTGGGAAAAAATGTGAAAAAAAGGAAATTAAGAGGGAAAATGGGTGTGAAAAGGGAAAAAAATAGGGGGAAAAGAGAAAAAATGGAAAAAAAAAGGGGAAAAAAGGGTTGGGAAAAAGGGGGGGAAAGGAAAAATTTGGAAACATTGGGAAAATGGAAGAAGAAGGGAAAAAAGTTGGAAAAAAGGGAAAAAAATGGAAAAACCATGAGAAAAAAGGGGGGAATTGGGAAAAGGAAAAAATGTGGGAAAAGGGGGGAAAAATGGGAAAAGGATTGGGGAAGAAAGTGGAGGAGAAATTGGGAAAAATAGGGGAAAATTAGGAGAAAAAAGGGGGAAAAGGGAGGAAAAAAGTGGGGCAAAAAAAGCAAAAAAATTGAAAAAAAAAAGAGGGAAAAAAGAGAAAATGAGTAAAAAACGTAAAAGAGTGAGGAAAGAAAAAAGGAAAAAATTGGGGGAAAAAGTGGAGGGAGAAGAGGAAAAATTTGGGAGAAAAAAGAGGAAAATTACAAAAAATAGTGGGGAAAAAAGGAATAAAGGGGGAGGAGAGAAAAAAGGGAAAAATGGACAAAAAGAGGGAAAAAAAGGAGGAAAAAATGAGGGGGAAAGGGGCAAAAAATGGGGGAAAAAGGGGAAAAAATGGGGGGAAAATGAGAGGGGAAAAGGGAAAAATTAGGGAAAAAATAGGGGGAAAGTGAGGGAAGAAAAGGAAAAAAATTGGGAAAAAGTGGAGGGAAAAAAAAAGGAAAAAATTGGGAAAAAATATGAGGAAAATTCAGGAGGTAAAAAACCTCATAAAAAATTATAAAAAAGGTGGGAGAAAAGGGGGAAAATACAGGGAAAAATATGGGGAACGAGGAAGAAAAAGGGGTAAAATGGGAAAGGAATTGGGAAAAATGAGGGGAAAAGGAAAAACTAAAAAAAAAAGGGGGGGAAAGGGAAAAAATTGGAAAAAAGGGAGGGAAGGCAAAAAATTAGAAAAAGGGGAGGAAAAGGGGCAAAGTCAGAAGGAAAAAAAGGGGAAAAAAGGGGAAAAAATGGATAAAAATTGGGAAAAAACGTGGGAAAAAAGTGGAAAAAATTGGATAAAAATTGGGAAAAAAGTGGGAAAAAATTGGAAAAAATTGGCAAAAAATGGGGAAAACTCGGGGAAAATACAGTGAAAAATGGGGGGAACAAGGAAGAAAAAGGGGGAAAATGGGAAAGGAATTGGGAAAAATGAGGGGAAAAGGAAAAATGGGGGAAATTAGGAAAGAAAGGAAAAACTAAGAAAAAAAGGGGGGAAAGGGAAAAAATTGGAAAAAAGGGAGGGAAGGCAAAAAATTAGAAATAAGGGAGGAAAAGGGGCAAAGTCAGAAGAAAAAAAAAGGGAAAAAAGCGGGAAAAAAGGGAAAAAATTGGAAAAAAATTGGGAAAAAAGCGGGAAAAAAGTGGAAAAAATTGGATAAAAATTGGGAAAATGTGGGAAAAAATTGGAAAAAATTGGCAAAACATGGGGAAAACTAGGGGAAAATACAGTGAAAAATGGGGGGAACAAGGAAGAAAAAGGGGGAAAATGGGAAAGGGATTGGGAAAAATGAGGGGGAAAGGAAAAATGGGGGAAATGAGGAAAAAAAGGAAAAACTAAGAAAAAAGGAGGGGAAGGGAAAAATTTGGAAAAAAGGGAGGGAAGGCAAAAAATTAGAAAAAAGGGAGGAAAAGGGGCAAAGTCAGAAGAAAAAAAAAAGGGAAAAAAGCGGGAAAAAAGGGGAAAAATTGGAAAAAAATTGGGGAAAAAGCGGGAAAAAAGTGGAAAAAATTGGATAAAAATTGGGAAAATGTGGGAAAAAATTGGAAAAAATTGGCAAAACATGGGAAAACTAGGGGAAAATACAGTGAAAAATGGGGGGAACAAGGAAGAAAAAGGGGGAAAATGGGAAAGGGATTGGGAAAAATGAGGGGAAAGGAAAAATGGGGGAAATGAGGAAAAAAAGGAAAAACTAAGAAAAAAAGGAGGGGAAGGGAAAAATTTGGAAAAAAGGGAGGGAAGGCAAAAAATTAGAAAAAAGGGAGGAAAAGGGGCAAAGTCAGAAGGAAAAAAAAGGGAAAAAGTGGGAAAAATTGGCAAAAAATGTGGGAAAAAAGTGGAAAAAATTGGATAAAAATTGGGAAAAAAAGTGGGAAAAAAGGGGAAAAAATTGGAAAAAAATGGGGAAAACTGGGGGAAAAAAGGAGAAAAGTTGGGGAGCTTTCAGGTGCTGATTTGCTGCGTTTCTGGAACGTTCCAGGGCTGGCGCTGGCGCTGCTGGAGGCGAGCGCGGAGCCTCAGCCCGAGGTGCAGCAGCAGCTGAGGGAGGCCCTGAGCGGCCTCGGGGCTGCTGATCCCGAGGAGCTGCTGCAGGTCTGCGGGGACTTCCTGAGGAACCACGACAAGGTGGGGAATTTGGGGATTTTTGGGGATTTTTTGGGAATTTTTGGGATTTTTTGGGATTTTTTTGGGAATTTTTGGGGATTTTTTTGTGAATTTCTGTGAGGGCCTGAGCGGCCTCAGAGCCGCCGAGCCCTCAGAGCTCCTGCAGTGCTGTGGGGAGAGCCTGAGGGGGCACCACAAGGTGGGGATTTTGGGGGCTTTTTGGGGAATTTTCTAGGAATTCTGGGGATTTTGGGTTTTTTTTAGAGGTTTTTGGTGATTTTTTGGGGATTTTTTAGGAATTTTTGGGATTTTTTTTGTGAATTTCTGTGAGGGCCTGAGCGGCCTCAGAGCCGCCGAGCCCTCAGAGCTCCTGCAGTGCTGTGGGGAGAGCCTGAGGGTGCAGCACAAGGTGGGGATTTTGGGGGCTTTTTGGGGAATTTTCTAGAAATTCTGGGCATTTTGGGGTTTTTTTGGAGGTTTTTGGGGATTTTTTGGGATTTTTCTGGGAATTTTTGGGGATTTTTTGTGAATTTCTGTGAGGGCCTGAGCGGCCTCGGGGCTGCTGATCCCGAGGAGCTGCTGCAGGTCTGCGGGGAGTTCCTGAGGAACCACGACAAGGTGGGGAATTCGGGGATTTTTGGGGATTTTTTGGGAATTTTTGGGGATTTTTTAGGAATTTTTGGGGATTTTTTTGTGAATTTCTGTGAGGGCCTGAGCAGCCTCGGAGCCACCGAGCCCTCAGAGCTCCTGCAGTGCTGTGGGGAGAGCCTGAGGGTGCAGCACAAGGTGGGGATTTTTGGGGCTTTTTGGGGAATTTTCTAGGAATCCTGGGCATTTGGGGGCTTTTTTGGAGGTTTTTTGGGAATTTTTTGGGGAATTTTTGGGGATTTTTTGTGAATTTCTGTGAGGGCCTGAGCGGCCTCAGAGCTGCCGAGCCCTCAGAGCTCCTGCAGTGCTGTGGGGAGAGCCTGAGGGTGCAGCACAAGGTGGGGATTTTTGGGGATTTTTTGGGGAATTTTCTAGGAATTCTGTGGATTTTGGGTTTTTTTTTAAAGTTTTGGAGATAGTTTGGGAATTTTTGGGGATTTTTTGTGATTTTCTGTGAGGGCCTGAGTGGCCTCGGAGCCGCCGAGCCCTCAGAGCTCCTGCAGTGCTGTGGGGAGAGCCTGAGGGTGCAGCACAAGGTGGGGATTTTTGGGGGCTCTTTGAGGAATTTTCTGGGAATTCTGGGCATTTGGGGTTTTTTTTGGAGGTTTGTGAGGTTTTTTTGGGGATTTTTTTGGGAAGTTTTGGGGATTTTTTGGGAATTTCTGTGAGGGCCTGAGCAGCATCGGGGCTGCTGATCCCGAGGAGCTCCTGGAGTGCTGTGGGGACTTCCTGAGGAACCACGACAAGGTGGGGAATTTGAGGGTTTTTGGGGATTTTTTGGGATTTTTGGGGATTTTTTAGGAATTTTTGGGAATTTTTTGTGAATTTTTGGGGGTTTTTTTGTGAATTTCTGTGAGGGCCAGAGCGGCCTCGGAGCCACCGAGCCCTCAGAGCTCCTGCAGTGCTGTGGGGAGAGCCTGAGGGTGCAGCACAAGGTGAGGATTTTTGGGGATTTTTTGGGGGATTTTCTAGGAATTCTGGGCATTTGGGGGTTTTTTTGGAGGTTTTTGGGGATTTTTTTGGGAATTTTTGGGGATTTTTTGTGAATTTCTGTGAGGGCCTGAGCGGCCTCGGAGCTGCTGAGCCCTCAGAGCTCCTGCAGTGCTGTGGGGAGAGCCTGAGGGGGCAGCACAAGGTGGGGATTTTTGGGGCTTTTTGGGGAATTTTCTAGAAATTCTGGGCATTTTGGGTTTTTTTGGAGGTTTTTGGGGTTTTTTGGGGATTTTTTTGGGAAGTTTTGGGGTTTTTTTGTGAATTTCTGTGAGGGCCTGAGCGGCCTCGGAGCCGCCGAGCCCTCAGAGCTCCTGGGGGTCTGTGGGTAGAGCCTGAGGGTGCAGCACAAGGTGGGGATTTTTGGGGCTTTTTTGGGAATTTT
>NW_026992592.1:0-48490 GCF_028769735.1 Zonotrichia leucophrys gambelii
CCCTCTGTGCCTATGGTCAAGTTGCCAAAATCTTGGTGCCAGTACTGCAGCTTCTCCTCTGTAGCAGTCTGAATTGCTGCCAGCATAGTCCAGGGTAAAGAAGCAAAAAGGACCTTTGCATAATCTCCACAGATGTTTTATTCAGCCGTGCAGGGAGATGTTCAGGTCCCAGCACCCACACACAGAGGGTCTCACTTTGTCTCCACAGGGGCCTGGGGGCTGACCCTGATCTCGGGGCAGTACAAAGATAAGGGGGGCAATCAGGGAATAGGGAAGGTGTGGCTCAGGAACACAGGAACAGACACAGGAACAGGGGAAGGAGCCAATGGGGTCTAACAGCTTTTTAAGGGAATCTTCTTGTGTCTCCCTAGACCAGGGAATGCCCCCTCAGGGTCTCCGCAATTCCCCGTGTTTTATATTATTAGGAAAGCTTCTCTGAAGGATCAACTGAATCAACACAAAATGACAAAAACAATCAAAAGCACTCATAAGACAATTGTTCAAAATGCAAACAATTCTGAGTTTTAAATGTGCCAACAGATTTCTTGGAGTGTCTTAGATCTGGCAGGAGGGATGCAGGGTTTTCTTAGCACAGTTTATCAGGAAGCTGAGTCACACACAATGAACCTCTGGTCCATGGCCTCCTCACTGCGGCTCTGTGGCCAGTTCCTGTAGTTCAGTCAAATCAGAGGAAACAAATGTCTCTGTAGCTGACACAGTCTCTGCACACAGCTTTCTCCCCCTTCTCCTGGTGCCTTTCCCTGGCTCCAGCAAGAGCTGCAGGAAATGCTGTGTGAGCCACGATGATGGAAGAGCTACTGATAAAAACACTGGGGTGATGCTTTCAGAGGAGTCATGAATGGAAGACTGACCAACCTTCCGGCCAATGGTGTGCCAAAAGTTTCCATTCTTGAAATAATAGACTGCAATAAATTAGTAAAAAGAAAGATATGGAAACAAATTAAATTTCTCACAGCTGCTGGCTTTCCTCAGGCCCCATGATCTATGTATTGCTAGATTTACTTCATTTAGGCAGAATATGAACTGCCCTGACTTGTTGGAGACTGACCACAAGGTCCCATCTGTGGTGGGCAGTCACTAAAATTAGCTCAGCGGAGGCATCTTCAGCTGTCCAAGTGTAGCAGAAATACATATTCTCTGCTTCATGGCTGTGTGGCAGCAGCTGCTGGTGTGGATTTGTCAGCGTTGCTTCATGGATTACTCCTGGGAAGGAATTGTGTGCACAGGCACAGTGTGATGGCTTCGATCTCCTCTAATTACTCCAATCAGATGATGGCCGGAACTTTCAGGCAAAAAGCATTATGACAGAATAATTTACAATATTCTCCAAACTACTCCTGTGGTTTTGATTTTCTTACTGGTTATGTTCAGTGTCTGGCCTCAAGAAATCAGTCCAGAAAGAACAGGCAAAGCTCAGCATACAAGTTAGAGTGCAAGTCTTTAATTTGCCATTTTTGCAGCATGTACAAACAACTTTTCAACATATTTGCAAAAAGATCTCTTAGTTCTTGCTATACCTATCCAGAACCTGACTCTCTCTTTGTTTTAGTTTGATTTGAGATCCAAGCTTGATATTTTTCTGGACAGGGAAGTAAGAACCAACTGCAAATACAGACTACAAGTGTGAATCTATACTGCAGGAACTGAGCCATAGCTTGGAATTAAAGGCAAGGAGTGATGCCATGTGTCATGGTTTGAGCTTGGCACAGAGCCAGTGCCCTCTATGAAAATGCTTCACTCTGGTGTCTGCTGTGAGATGTGACCAGGAATAAGCAAAACAGGCTCTAACTTAAACATAAATAACACTTTATTACTTAAAACTACAGGAAAAATAGGGAAAGACTATAAGGAAAAGGAAAAAAAAATTGAAAACCCTACAAAAACCACTTTTCCTCTTCCCCACTCTCTGACTTTCTCAATTCAATACATTCTCTCAAAAATACTAACTGCTCAGCCCGGCACGACACTTTAGTATACTCAAACTGCAGTTCATGAAGAGGAAAAGGAGTCTTTCTTGTTCCATAGGCTTCTGGAAACACACTGAAATCTCGGATGCTTCCTTGTCACTTCGGCACTGCTCGGAAAGTCTATTTGCCGCTTGTGACATGTTCCTTCTATGCCCAGTGCTCTCACTACCGAGACATGGCCAGAGCTGCTTTTAGGGTGGTTTTTCAAGGATGCCTTGTCTCACTCTAAAAAGGCACAGTCTCTGCTTTTGGGACAACTGTCTCCTTCATATTTTTCTAACTCCCTGGGGCCGGGGGGTCCTCACAAATGAACCCTCCTGGTTTTGAGGCACTGCCTCCCTCTAAATGCAGTCTGTGTCACAGGAACAACTGAGTCTATGGCTGCAAGAAAAAGTCCAGCCAAAAGGCCACTCTAAATCATCTCTTTCTATCTAATCATCTCCACAATCTCCGGGCTAAAGTCCTTATCTCATCTCATCTCTCATCTCCCTTCTTATTCAGCTTCGAGGAGGATTAGCATTTTTGTAAGGCTCTAATCATGCAAGAAAGGGTTAAAAGTTTTTAGTCTCTGTCTGTCGAACGGCTCTCACGCACGCTGCTCACACACTGCCGCTGCGGCCGGGCAGTCTTCCTCTCCCTTCTCGCTGGCTGCTCTCCTGGGGGGGGGGAGGGCTGGCTGCTCGAGGGCTCGATGTCTCTTGGGGCTCCTCCACCCTTCCATCCTTGGAGCCCCCCCCCGAAGCCTCCTCTGTCCAGGCCCCAGGCCTTACCGCATGGCTGGCCCCTCCCCCGCCCAGCAGCAGCGGGCCGGGCGGGGGAGAGATCTGAACTCTTCGCCCGACGAGGTCTAAAGAGGAAGTGCTAGGGCAGCGCCTTGCTTTTAACTCCTGTGTATTCTCGGAGGTGTGTCTAAACTCCACTGGCCACACCGGACGCCAGTCTCAAACCCAAAACTTTCATTGGTTTGACCACAGCTTCTCAGAATTCTCACTCCTTCCTGGTCAAACCATGACACTCTACCTTTCACTTTCTGAGAATACACTTTCTAAAATTATTAACAAAATTACAAAACACTTCTACACAACAATACCTTAGATTCACTATGACTATCTATCTACTTTAACTTAGTACATGCTTTCTTTATTTTTCTTGGTTTCATCTCACAGCTTCATCTCATCATTCTCTTGTGATTCGATTTCCCGGTCAGGGAACCAAAAAATGTCATGGTTTGAGCTTGGCACAGAGCCAGTGCCCCCCATGAAAATGCCTCACCCTGGTGTCTGCTGTGAGATGTGACCAGGAATAAGCAAAACAGGCTCTAACTTAAACATAAATAACACTTTATTACTTAAAACTACAGGAAAAATAGGGAAAGACTATAAGGAAAAGGAAAAAAAAATTGAAAACCCTACAAAAACCACTTTTCCTCTTCCCCACTCCCTGACTTTCTCAATTCAATACATTCTCTCAAAAATACTAACTGCTCAGCCCGGCACGACACTTTAGTATACTCAAACTGCAGTTCATGAAGAGGAAAAGGAGTCCTTCTTGTTCCATAGGCTTCTGGAAACACACTGAAATCTCGGATGCTTCCTTGTCACTTCGGCACTGCTCGGAAAGTCCATTTGCCGCTTGTGACATGTTCCTTCCATGCCCAGTGCTCTCACTACCGAGACATGGCCAGAGCTGCTTTTAGGGTGGTCTTTCAAGGATGCCTTGTCTCACTCTAAAAAGGCACAGTCTCTGCTTTTGGGACAACTGTCTCCCTCATATTTTTCCAACCCCCTGGGGCCGGGGGGTCCTCACAAATGAACCCTCCTGGTTTTGAGGCACTGCCTCCCCCTAAATGCAGTCTGTGTCACAGGAACAACTGAGTCTATGGCTGCAAGAAAAAGTCCAGCCAAAAGGCCACTCTAAATCATCTCTCCCCATCCAATCATCTCCACAATCTCCGGGCTAAAGTCCTTATCTCATCTCATCTCTCATCTCCCTTCTTATTCAGCTTCGAGGAGGATTAGCATTTTTGTAAGGCTCTAATCATGCAAGAAAGGGTTAAAAGTTTTCAGTCTCTGTCTGTCGAACGGCTCCCACGCACGCTGCTCACACGCTGCCGCTGCGGCCGGGCAGTCTTCCTCCCCCTTCTCGCTGGCTGCTCTCCTGGGGGGGGGGAGGGCTGGCTGCCCGAGGGCTCGATGTCTCTTGGGGCTCCTCCACCCTTCCATCCTTGGAGCCCCCCCCCGAAGCCCCCTCTGTCCAGGCCCCAGGCCTTACCGCATGGCTGGCCCCTCCCCCGCCCAGCAGCAGCGGGCCGGGCGGGGGAGAGATCTGAACTCCTCGTCCGACGAGGTCCAAAGAGGAAGTGCCAGGGCAGCGCCTTGCTTTTAACCCCTGTGTATTCTCGGAGGTGTGTCCAAACCCCACTGGCCACACCGGACGCCAGTCTCAAACCCAAAACCTTCATTGGTTTGACCACAGCTTCCCAGAATTCCCACTCCTTCCTGGTCAAACCATGACACCATGGTAAATGTGAACGTTTTGTGCTGGCATAGGAGCCTTCTGCAATGCTCCACCAACCCATGGTTCACATTGCTACAAACTCCCTTTCTGGTGTTACAAAGAGTGTTGAAGAGCTGACTGTAAGTAAAAAAATAGCCAGAATGATAATTTTTGTTAATATGGCAAACAATGACTATCTAATAATTCAGAGCCCATAGAAATCAGTATTCAGATTTCCACTTAGTACGTGCTGGCAGTTTTAATTTGAAATCAACAGGTTTATCCAAATCAAGTTATCCATAGGAATTACTTTGCTCTATGATCTACCTAAAAATGCCTCATTGTCTGATAAGTTTAGTAGAAATTTGCAAAGTCAACAGTCCACAGATTTACATTTCCTGTTTAGTGGCTATTCTGCAGGAAAGCTTTTACAGACTAATCAGTTTGGATGTAATTAAAATGCCAGTACATTTCATCTAGCCATTTTGGTATTAGAACAAAACCATATGACTGCACAGCCTTTTAAAAAATATTTTAAAATAAATTTTCAAATCAACAGTCTGAGTAGGACTCAGAATATAAACTCTACCAACCTTCAACTCCATTGGAAGATTCCCTTGTCACCCTGTGAATCAACTCTATATTCAGAAGATTAAAAGTCCCAATTTTGGTGGTTTTGGTATGGTTAGGAATTGGGGAAGGGTCTTCTTACTTCTCAGCTCCGTGCTGCAGTGCCTTTGGGATGTGGCCTGCTGGCCGTTGTTTGTGCAGCCCTGGTGTTTCTCCATGAGGCAGAAAGGGCAATTGCATTTCCAGCCCAGAGCCCGTGAGGAGTGGGGCGTGCAGAGCTGTGCCAGACCCAGGCCAGCAGCTGTGCCCCCAGAGGGTTTTGGTTCCTGCCCAGGGCAGCTGGTGCCTCTCTGCCGTGAGTGCCTCCCCTTCCAGGTGCCCATGGACAGCAGGTGCAGGGTTCTGCACGGGGCACGGAACAGGATGGGGATGTCTGCTGGCAACAGAGTGCAGCGGAGAGCAAACAGTCCAGGATGGTCCTGGAGTGTGTGACAGAGAACTCCTGACACAGCTGTGACTGAGCCAGTGAGGGAAGGCACTGCTGGGCCTGCTGTTTGTGAGGAGAGAAGGGCTGCTGGGTGACAGGAGGACTGGAGGCGGCCTTGGGCTCAGTGATCACAAAGTGCTTGTGTTTGATTCCCAGAGAAGGAACGAGAGATGTTGGGGAAGTGTTGACCTGCAGCACATTGTGAATTTGTTAAGCTTTACCAGGCAGTGCTTAGTTGTACCTTCCCTCACACCAGTGGTTAATGTGTGCAAGTGGATGTCTTAGCCTTGAGAATAAAGACAGTGGGCCTACTGAGGAGGTAGCTGCAATGCATTCAAGGAGAAGAAGGCTCTTAACCATGGAAGGAAGGGAAGGAGAATTGAGGAACGGGATGTTCACCACATGACCACCAGAGACCCTCAAGAGACCCCTACTCTAAATGTCAGTAATTATGGGGAAGTGATTTAAACATGTCAAATACTTTGTGAGAATGTTTAGCCTGTGAGTTGTAGCAAAGTAACGTATAAAAGTAATGGAAGTAATGTCTTAGTTCCATGGATACTAACACGTGGGTGTGCATGGTTTAGGGAAGTGATTCCTCACACACCCAGCACTGAAATAAAGTAATGCCTCTTTTTTCACACTGAGCTGGCAGTATGGATCAGCCCTGCTTGGTAACTTTCATTTTGGTTATTTCTATTGAAGCGTAAAGAATGGTTGAAATGAAATCTTTTCCAGCTGTTTTCCATTGGTTTACCTGTTTGAGGGTTAAAATTGTGTGCTGCAGGTGTACTGGGTGTGTGCAGAGCAGAGCAGCCCCAGACACCCCTTGGCTTGCCCACAAGTTGTCATGCCTTGCTGCCAGGTGTGCCCAGCTGTGGCAGCAGAAGGAGCCTGCAGCGCAGTGGGCACCGTGCCCTGCCTAGCCGGGGCTCTCTGGCACAGAGCAGCAGCAGCGCCAGCACCGTTCAACCCGCTCCTGCCTTGGCTTCCCCTGGCACACAGAAGCCTCTGGAAATCAGCACCGCCAGTGGCGTTCCCAGCTTGGAGCAGCTGCTGCTGGCGGGCAGATGCTGCCAGTTCGACTGCTGCCAAAGGGGAAGAAAGAGCACAGGAAGAGATGTACATACACAGCAGCCCTGGGAACATCCAATAAACATGCAGATATATGGGGTGATTTGTTAGGAATTACTTCAGCTGCTATGCCAATAGTGCTTTCTCTCCTGGTTCTGTACAATGCTTTGGGCCATTGTCTTGGTCTGGTTTCCTTTGCTGGTGTCCCATCTGTGTGCTCAGCTGGGGTACAGGCTTGGAGCACTCTTGGAGTTCCTCTTGGATCCCTGAACAACAGGGTTTGGCCCATGAGGGGAGTTTGTGCTGCTTTGTGTCAGAGGAGAACTTCCAAGGCCATTTTGTGTTTGCTGTAGGGAAGGTTGGTAATTGCTTTGCATAAATTCACAGACTAACATGCTTTGTGATGCTTTGCTTTGTCATACTTTGCTTTGTGATATCACGGCATGGTTGGCACATCGTCGTGGTGACATCAGAAGGTTGCCTTGGTGCATGGAAGGCCTCAGTGCCAGAGCAGTCCTAGCGGTTGCTCAGATCAGGAGCATTCTCCTGATTGTGGCCTTTGTCAGCGTGTAGCTGCACACTGACAGGAGTCTTGGTTGGAGTAAACTTGAAGTACAGTGCTACAATGATTGAGCAACTCGCTGCTGCAGTTTGCACCATGTATGGCACTGTTTATTCCGCCTATTTCATTACCAGCCTGGCAAGTAAGTAGAGGTTTCAACTCTATTTAGGCTAGGGTGTAACCTAACCTGGCTTTTGCATGTCTTCTTGCTCTTTCTTAGTGACTGAGTTGATTTTGAAAGAGAAAGAGCATCAGGATGCCTCTGGTTTGGTAAAGCACCTGTCAAGAGGTTCAGCTAAAAGGGGGTGTCTGTAGCCACAGGGGCAGCATTTGCAGGGGAACCTGCAGGGCTTCCGTTCCCTCCACAGGAGAGTCTGTGGCAGCCGAGTCTGTCATTTCCTCAGTTTGCTGGGACAAGCAGGACAACTTCCAAAATGCAGACTGGGAGGCCTTTTCAGAAGGCCTTCTAAAGACTTTGTAGTTCTCCCCAGAACTCAGGGAAAGCTTCTTTTATTCTAAATTTTGTAATGAAAGGATTTGACTGTCCGTTTTGACCCTTGACTGAGTGCTAAAAGAGTGATTCCCTTTGCAGTGAAGTGCAAATGCCAAGGCAGTGAGTGTCTGCTCCTGAGCCTGGAGCTGCTGCTGTGCTGTTTCACAATAGAACTGCCACAGCTCAGGGGAATTTGGGGCAAGCTTTTCTGGGTGACTGTTTTCAGCAACTTAATGGGAATTAGTGCACGCAACTTCTTTTTTGAAAAAAGTACCTGAAAGACAAGAGAACAAAAGCTGCTTTATCTGTTGGACAGAAGAGAAGCATTGAGTGATAAAGAACAATTTGCATTTTCTTGATCATGTTTGTATTAATTTACTGACTAGACAGGCCAAAGTGTAGGCACAACCAAGATTATTGTCCTGATCTCTTGCTGGCTGTGTGAAAGAACTATGTCATGCGGAGGGATGTTGATAAAGAAAAATACCAGACCTCTGTTTGGGTTGACCTCTTCTGTGGGATTCAGCAGCCCAGGCAGTTTTCTCACAGCACTTGTTCATTTTCCCTTGCCCACTCCAGGTCACCTGAAGCGTGTATTCAGAGGTGCTGATCCTGAGGTGAGTGAGACAGGAACATTTCATGTTCCTGGTGCTTAGGAATTGTAGAGCAAGCTGTGAGCTTGGCCTGTGGCACTAGAGTGTAGAGGGCCAGCTGGGTAGGCTGAAAGAAAATCCATTTTCATGTCTGCAGCAGCAATAACAAAGGCATCACTGGCTATTTCTTAATTTTCAATTTAAGAACTTTCAAGGAATGAAAAGCTCATTTTGCAGAGACAATGTTGCTTCTTGATAGTAGCCAGGGCATAATGTCTAATTCAGAACTATTAGCAATTCTGTTGAATTAGCCCATTTAAATTTAGTCGCAGTGACTTAGAATCCCATTGTTACCGAAGTTTCTGATTTGTCCTTAGCAGAGCTGGTTGTAGAAACAGAGCTGAATAGAATAAAGTGCTGAATAGAAATAAGGTTATAAGTTATAGGTAACTTTCTGTCCCTCACACTGCTGTCTGTCCACAGATCACAGAACCAACAGCAGTGTCTCCTCTGGCTCCCTCTGCTCATGGAGAGGAGGCCGAAGAGGAGGCAGATGAGGTGGATGAGCGCCAGCCTCCATCAGTGCTCACACCACAGCCTGAACATTCTGAGCCAGTAAGTGCCAGCTGTGTGTGCTGCTGTCTTTAGTGCAGGGCAGAGCTGCACGTTTCTGACCAGCCAGCACTTGCTGTTGCTGGCTGAGGATGCTGAGTGCTGGAGTCCTGCCAGGGCCTGGTGATTGCCCCCAGCCTGTGACAGCTGGACAATGGGCTTTGGTCTGTCACGTTTAGGCACCAGCTTCCTGGCATTTTGATAGGGGCCAGCCTGAAGCATCTCCCAGCCTGATGCCAGAGCAGGGAGCATGTCAAAGACACTGTGCTCAGCCTTGTTGGATACACAGGGGACACTGTGGCGTGGAGAGACCCGACCCCCTGCACAGACTGGCCAAGTTGCTGCAGGCACAAAAAAATGTTGATCTGACCACAAAAGCTCTTGGTTGTGCTTTGTCCCCACAAACTTCTTGGATGTGCTTACTTGGGAGTATTTCAGAGACACACTGGGGATGTAGAGTTGCTGCTTGAAGTCAGGGATTTTGCTGCCTTTGTTGCCAGGTTGCTCTTTTGCCCCTTCAGGCAGAGCAGCCGGTAGCAGAGCAGATAGGTGCTCTGAGCCTGCCTGTTTCTTGGTCTTTGATAAGCTGCAAGGAGATGATTGTGTTGTCCATGAAGCTGTGGGGGACCATTCTTGTCTAGTGTGGCAAAAGAAACAAAGGGAGTAGTTCTGAATCATTCTTCTGAGGCAAAAACCAGACACTGCATGTGTCTGTTGATACCTTCTATTGTGTAGTTTGCTTTGAAAACTGCATTGGAGCCTAGAGTGGGAGCAAAGCTGCAAGTCCTTGACTGCTGTCCTGTAATGCTAAACCCAGGATGTACACCTTGCAATGGTGCCTGCTGTATCTGAAGTGCAATGGGCACCTTTGTGGCTGGGGAGCTGCGTGGGCCCAAAGGACGCAGGGCTGGCGGCCGTGAGCAGCTGAAGATGAGGCAGCGTGGGGCCAGGGGGCCAAGCAGGCCAAGGGCACGGTGGCTGTGCCAGCAGCAGTGGGGCAGCAGGAGCAGGGCAGTGAGCGTGGCCTGTGCTGGGCAGCGCTGCGGCCACAGCTGGAGTGCTGTGTGCAGCTGTGGGCCCTGGGAAGCAGAAAGTCATGGAGGGGCTGCAGCGTGTGCACAGAAGGACAGGGGAGCTGGGCAAGGGGGTGCAGCACAAGGCCAGGGAGGAGGTGTCTGAGGGAGATTTAGCCTAGACAACAGAAGCCTTGTGAGGGACCTTCAGCATCTCCTCAGTGCATCCAAATATTTGAGCCACTTTTGGAAGTGACTTTACCCCCTTTTTTTCCTTGAGTTTTTTTTTGTTTGGTTGGAGGAATAGGCTTATTCATTTACTTTTTCTCCCAACTAAGGCTCTTTTCATCATTATTTTCTGCCCTTTTATAGCACTGGGACTGGGTCTGCTAGAATTTTAATTTCCAAGGTGTCACTTCAGGAGAATACAGTTTTTGCATGAGAACACATCATTCTGTGTAGGGACCTTGATGCAGAATGAGCTGTTGGGGTTCCAGGCCAGCCAGTATGGCCTTACAGATCACTTTGAGCTTAGTAGTGCTCATGCCTTTTTGCAGCCTAGGGAATCAGTGTGTGTTGTGTTTGGGAACTGAGCAGGAAATAAATGCCCTTGCATTCCAGCTGCTCCTCTGAGATCACAGGAGCTGGGAGGGGCTGGGCTGCATTTCTGACTCCAGCCACTTTAGCACCATCAGTGTGGTCAAGTCCAAGAGAAGAACTTGCCCGAGCACAGATGCACAAAGAGTGCAGTTCCCAGCAATGCTCTGGGTCTGATTGCATTCCGTAAAGACCTACATGCTCCAGATTCCCCAAGAGTGTGTTTTTTTGAGGCAACAGGAGAGCAATCTCAGGATTGTAGTTGAGCAGGGCACTGGCTACCAAGTTCTGATGTGTGTAGCAGCAGACAGGACAGTAAAGAGAGATTTTAGTAATGAGATCTGTCTATCTATCTATCTATCTATCTATCTATCTATCTATCTATCTATCTATCTATCTGTGGAGAGTTTTGTCAAAGAGTGGCTTGAGGAGAGGGGACACAGCCGAATTAATTTGGGAAAGATGTCCTAACTAGGGCAGAGACAGGCAGAGGCCTTTTTTGTTTCTGTAGCAGGATAGAGAATGGAAAAGTACAAGACCATAGTTAGTTCCAAATCTTTGCAGGTGTGAGATAATGTGTCCTTGATTCTCTCAAAACATGATAAAGAAATGGACAGTGAGGCAGGAGAGATAGAGAACTTAGTCTCAAAGGAATGTGGATGAGTTAATGCTATAGTTTAACCAATAGATTGCTTGGCTTACAGAATATTCATAAGCTTAATATTTGCTGTATAAGTGTTTGATATTTGTTCAATAAAGTGGGCCGTGATGAACCAACTGGTGTCCTGGTCTCCTTCCTCCGACACATGGTAACCTCCGATGTTGAACCCCTCGTCTCGAAATAAAAGAAAAAGGGAAAAGAGCACGCCACGGTCAAGGAAGTTGGAGCTGGATCTCTTTCGCAGCGGAGACGGTGCCGGATCTTTGAAGCACCCTTGGGGTTCACATCGGTGACTCAAGCCACCCACGTGCGGCCAGAGCCTGGAAAGCTGCAAGAGCGCTCACAAAAAATTAATGAGGTATGGACAGGCAAGCCGCAATGACCTCTTTGTCGTGTATTTAGAAAGGCGAGGAGTAAAAGGTATAGATTTTAAAAAGGAGCTCCCAGGGTTGCTAGCCTATGGTTATGCTAGAGGAGTGTTTCTCAACCCACACACAGTTCATGAACTTGCTGAATGGAGAAAGTTTGGGGATATTCTGTGGGAGTCAGTGTTAGAAGATGATAAAACAGCAAAGAAATTGGGCAAGCTATGGCGTGTAGTACATAACGCATTACTGCAACATGTCTCTGAGCGTAAGGCGGCAGAAAGGGCAACACAAGCTCATAAGAAAAACATAGGGTATGGTCGTGAGGACGACCCTCTCGCGCCTTTGGTAAACAAGGTGTTAATACCATTGGATTCACAACAGGGGGGAATGCCGGATCAGGTTACAGGCGCAGGGGGGCCGTCTGCACCTCCTCTGTCCGAGGAGGAGGAGGAGGAGGATGAGCGGGGGGCTAGAGGGAGAGGGGGGCGCGAGCCGAGCCCGCCGCCTCCCCACAGAGAGCAAGAGCGGAGCCCACTGCCTCCCCGTAGGGGGAGAGAGCGGAGCCCGCCGCCCCCCCCGCGGAGAGCGAGAGCGCGAGCGGAGCCCGTTGCCTCCCCGCAGAAACCGAGAGCGCGAGCCAACCCCGCCGCCTCCCCACAGGGAACGCGGACTGAGCGTGCCACCCTCCCGCCGAGAGCGTGAGCTGAGCCTGTCACCTCCCCCACCCGAACGGCCTGCGCAGAGGCGCCAACAGCGCAGAACTCTCGCAGAGCCAGGTCATAAACCAGAGCCACTCAGTGACCCATGGTGGGATATGGCCAAGCAAAAGAGGGAGGCCTGGGCCGCTCTGGCAAGGGAGGCAATGCAAATGGGGGATAATGAGGCAATGGAGTCGGCTACTGCTCTAGCTTGCCCAGTCACATACACGCCACAATATGATGCTCAGGGGAACCATACACAGAATTTGGCGGAGTATACCCCATTAGACTGAAGTTGTTATCTCAGTTGCGGTCCACAGTCAGCCAGTTCGGGGTGAAAAGTGAACCTGTTAGGCAGATGCTGGATTATCTCTTTAATACGCAAATTTTGTGCCCGAATGATTTAAGGGGAATAGTGCGGCTAATATTCACTCAGCATCAGCAGTTGTTGTTTCATGCACATTGGCAGGCTTTAGTTAATGAGTCGGTCAGGACACAGCGAGCTCAGGGGGACCCGCTGCAGGGGGTGACGGTGGATGAGCTCATGGGCTAAGGGGCATACCTGCGCACGGAGGCACAGTTGATATCAGGACCAGATAAGCTCAGAGAAGCCATGCGGTTGGTACGTGTGGCCATAGAAAGGGTTAAAGAGCCAGGAGGGCTGCCGGCGTACATGAGCATAAAACAAGGGAGAGAGGAATCGTTCGGGAGTTTTATTGACAAAGCAGCTGCGGCTATAGATCGGGCCGGTGTGGCAGATTATATGAAGGGGGCGCTATTGAAACAGTGTGCTTTACAGAATAGCAATCTGGCCACGCAAAGGGTGCTAGCCACTCTGGGAGCAAATTGGACCATTGAGGAAGCATTAGAACGAATGGCATTACAGCCAGTAGCCTCTCAAGTATTTTTAGTAGATGCAATAAAGGAATTAGGAGTAGAGCTGCAAAAGCAAGCAGAATCTGCTCAAAACCAAGTGCTAGCTGCTCTTACTCCTCTCCGAAACGGCTCAATGGCAGTCACGCAGGGAGGCTCAAAGACATACCCCAGATGTTACCGATGCGGCAATGAGGGACACATGCACCGAGAATGCAGAGCGACTGGCTTGTCGTGCCACAGCTGCCAATCCAGCTCCCACAACACTACGGCTTGCCGGCGCCGATCGGGAAACGGACGGCGGAGCGGGCAGGCTGGCCGCGCCCAGACACAAGTTGCAGCCGTGACATCACCACCACCTCCTGTCTGCAGCCAGCAACAGCAGGGAGCCTCGGCTTGGACATATCAGCAGCAGTAGATGTCACATTAATGACAAATTGCCCGGAAAGGATACCAACTGGAGTAAATGGCCCTCTCATGCTACAGGGACAAAAATATGGAGCCTTACTGCTCGGACGTTCCTCAACATCTATGCTGGGACTATTTGTATTACCTGGGGTCATAGATGCGGATTTTACCGGAGAAATACAAATCATGGCTTACACCCCTTATCCCCCAATAAAGATAACCAAAGGACAACGCATCGCACAATTGGTACCACTACCACAGATGACATCGAATATTCCATCGCTTACTGGACAGAAGCGTGATGGAAAGGGTTTTGGCTCTACTGGTATTACACTCCTGACTGTAAATCAAGAGAGACCAAAACAAAGAGTTGAAATTACCCATGGACACCAGAGCATAACCCTTTATGGATTATTGGACACAGGAGCAGACACCAGCATTATATCGCCAGAAGCATGGCCACAGCATTGGCCCCTGCTCCCTTCAACAAACATGCTCACGGGAGTAGGAGGACTTACTTTGGCAAGCAAAACACCACCTCTGCAAGTGCACATTGATGGGCAACAAGTGTCTGTTGTGTTTTCAGTCGTGCAGTTGCCCCCTACAGTCTCTTGCCTGATTGGCAGGGATATTTTAACACAGCTGGGGGTGGTGTTGACCAATCAACACCCTTTGGGGTAATTGCCATTGCTTGGACTTTCCCCATTCCCCTCACCTGGCAAACAGATACACCGGTGATGGTTAAGCAATGGCCCTTGAAAGGGGAGAGTCTTATACATGCCCATGAATTGGTGAAGGAGCAATATGAGCAGGGACATTTACAACTTTCAACGAGTCCCTGGAACACACTCATTTTTGTGATCAAGAAGAAGTCAGGGAAATACCGCCTGGTACACGATCTACGAACTGTGAATGATCAGATGGAACCGATGGGGGCCTTGCAACCTGGTCTTCCGAACCCAGCCATGATCCCTCAAGATTGGCCACTTCTAATCATCGATTTAAAGGACTGTTTCTTCATTATTGGACTGCATCCTGATGACACGAAGAGGTTTGCCTTTACCCTACCAGCAATAAATCGTGGGGAACCAGACAAAAGATTTGAGTGGACGACACTTCCACAAGGGATGCGGAACTCGCCCACGTTGTGCCAGCTTTATGTTGATGCTGCATTACAGCCATTACGTCAGCAGTGGCCAGCTACCATAATATATCATTACATGGATGATATTTTGTTTGCGCAGCAACAGCCATTTTTCCTTTTGCAAGTTGACAGCATCAAAGACACTCTTGCAGCACCCTCACTTGTTATTGCCACAGAGAAAATTCAGACCACGAAACCATGGAAGTATTTGGCACGGACTCTAATGGACCAAACAGTGGTGCCCCAAAAATTAGAACTGCACTTGGACAATAAGACTCTACATGATGCTCAAAAGTTGCTAGGAGACTTACAGTGGCTAAAACCCATAGTGGGAGTACCAAATCACTTGTTGGAGACCCTGCGACCCTTGTTAAAGGGCACTGACCCCACTACCCCTGTATGCCACACAGAGGAACACCATACTGCCCTACAGCAGATCAGTAATTGTGGGTATGTGTCTCGTCAACAGCTAGATTGCCCTATTGACCTCACCGTCTGGAATAGTCCTTGTCACGTGCTTGGTGCTCTCTCCAAATATGAAAACAAAATGGGGGAGATACGGGTATTGGAATGGCTGTCACCACCATTACAACATAAGAGAACAATATTTTCAAAAATTGAACAATTGGCTGCGCTGATCAAAAAAGGCCGTCTCAGAATTATTGAAGTGGACGGTCGAGAACCTGCCACCACTAGGATACCCATGGAAAAAGAGACGCTGGACTGGTACCTGGTTAATTCAGTGGACTTACAGGAAGCATTACTGACATCATCTGCAAAGGTGGAGACAAGCAAGTTAGTGCCCAGAGTCCTGCAATGGATGACAGAATGGGACTGGATCACTCGGCCGCTGAGAAGAGAGCGCCCCATAGAAGGAGCCACCACAGCCTTTACAGATGCAGGGAAGAAATCGAGACGTGCTGCTGTCACTTGGCAAGAAAAAGGACAATGGAGGCATCAACTTCTTATAGCAGACCCTGCAGACAGCCTACAAACCTTAGAATTGTTAGCAGTAGTATGGGCAATGTCCAATCTGCATGAGCCCTTGAATGTGGTCACAGACTCCATGTATGTTGCTGGAGTAGCCAGACGTATAGAAGGAGCAGCAATTAAGGAAGTGAATAACAAACGGCTGTATGAGTTATCGGGTTCAATTAAGGAAAGCTCTCCGGGATAGAAGAGCAGTGTATTCTGTAATCCATATTAGGAGCCACAAGTGGTCTGAGGGGCCTAGGAGAAGGAAATGAGCGTGCAGATAAATTGGTTACCTTACCCATTGATAACTCTTGTCCTGTTGATAAGCATACATTGGCAAGAGAAGCCCATAGTAGGTACCATCAAAATGCAAAAGGATTGGCGAGGAGCTTTGATCTGGGCTTGTCAGAAGCCAAGGCCATTGTCAGGGTTTGTCCAATATGCAGTTATCATAATGGGGGAATAGGCCTGGGCTGTGGAGTTAATCCTCGAGGTTTAGAAATGAATGAGAAATGGCAAATGGATGTCACGCATGTAGCCAGGTTTGGTAGGCTCAAGTATGTTACCATAGATACATATAGCCATTACATATGGGCTACAGCACAGGGAGGAGAGAAAGCAATACACGTGATCAGGCACTTATTGAGCTGCTTTGCTGTCATGGGAGTCCCAAAAGGTATCAAAACAGATAATGGCCCAGCCTACACAAGTGCTAGGGTCCGAAAGTTTTTGGACCAATGGTCTGTCAAGCATGTGACAGGTATTCCACATTCCCCCACAGGACAGGCGATAGTAGAAAGAGCAAATGGTACCCTTAAAGAGTACATTGACAAACACCAGGATTTAAAGGACCCACAAGTATGCCTGGCTAAGGTTTTGTATGTGATCAATCATTTATGTGTTTTTGGGGAGGACGATGGCCCCCCTGCAGTTAAACATCACCCAGGGTCAAGTCAGGAAGCTATTAAGGAAACGGAGGTCTGGGTGAAGTATAAAAACCCAAGCACAGGGATATGGGAAAAGCCCGCAAAAGTACTGTACTGCGGTCGGGGATATCTTTGTGTTTCCTCACCAACAGGGCCTTTGTGGGTGCCTGCCAAGTGGACTAAACCTGTCTTTGATGCAGCATCTGGTGGACAGCCTTGCGGAGGGGGACAAGGAGCGTCTGAGGAAGAAGTTGCTGCTGATCTTGCAACCCTTATTGCTGCAGCTGAAGGGACACTCGACAGCGGTGGACAGAGCAGTGACACGCCACTACCAGACGGCCAGGGAGCTGATTAACACTGTTGAAGAACTATCGACCTTCCGCATAAAAGGACCAGCGAGGGAGCACTGCCTTGAGTGTCGCAGCCCCTGTTGTGCTGCGTGGGTAGCTCTATATTGTGGGGGTTTTGCGGAGAAAAGAAGAAACTTCACAACTTTATAAAAGTTGTAAAGCTCGGTATGTTTATTTACGACGCTGGACGCACACGGAGAAAATCCTCCTAAAAAGGCATGCGTACCCCTGAAAATTTCAGACTTCTTTTTATCTCTTTTCTAAATGCATATGCATACAGTTTCACAATAAGTTCATACATATTCATCTCGCATGACACTTAGCACCAGTTCTTCTTTATCAAAGGAATTTCTAGGTCGGGGCAAATTGACTTCGTGGTCTTTTCTGTTTTTCTTTCTCCGTCTCCTTGCTGTCTCAGCATGCGAGTTTTTCTTTCAGCTTTGGCCGTTTGACTTTTCACCGTTGTTAGACACTTCACCTAATTCAGGATGGATCCCTACTCTGCCTCAAGACCCTTCATGGCTGACAATCAATCACACTTTGTCCCCACTCCCTCCCCACCATTTCCCTCATCCAACCGTTGGCACTTCTATGGATCAGGAATGGTGTGGCCAGCAGGACCAAGGCAGTGATTCTTCCCCTGTGCTCAGCACTGATTGGGCAGCAGCTGGAGTGCTGTGTCCAGTGCTGGGCCCCCAATTTAGGAAGGACAAGGAAGGGCTAGGGCATGTTCAGAGAGTCCTGTGAGGAGCGGCTGAGGAAGCTGGGGTTGTTTCTCCTCTAAAAGAGGAGGCTCAGGGGAGTCCTCATCACTCTCTACAACTCCCTGACAGGAGGGTGCAGCCAGTTAAAGGTCAGGCTCTTTTCCCAAGGAACGGGGAAAGGACAAGAGGACACAGCCTTCAGCTGCACCAGGGGACATTTAGGCTAGGCATTAGGAAATATTCTCCACACACCTGGACATTGGAATGGACTGCCCAGGGAGGTGGGGGAGCCACCATCCCTGGAAGTGTTTCAGGAAAGGCTGGATGTGGCACATAGCACCATGGTCTGGGTGACCGCGTGGTGTTGGGTCCCAGGTTGGACTTGATGATCTCCAAGGTCTTTTCCAGCCTGGTTGATTCTCTGATGCTTGTGACACTGCAGGGCCTGGTGGCACTAAGAGGACCATGGTGACACTGTGTCCGACATGGCAGCACAGAGCCAAGGGGCCATTGTGACACTGTGGGGCTGAATGGAAGCAAGGAGTCCACTGTGACAGTCTGGGTCCTGGTGGAAACAAGAGGCCACTGTGACCCTGCAGGGCCTTGTGGAACCATGCAGAGCATTGTGACAGAGCAGGAACCTGGTGTCATGATGGAGCCATTGTGACACTGCAGGGCCCCATGGAACCAAGGGGCCAGTGCTGCTCCTCAGGGACTCCTGGAATGAAGGAAACATGTTTGACATTGTGGTGGCCTTTGGGACCAAGATGCCATTGTGACACTGTGGAACCAAGGAGAGCATTGCTGCACTGCCAGACCTCATGGAAACAAGGATCCATTAGGACACTGCAGGGCCCAAGGAGTCAAGGGACTTTGTAGCACCAAAGGGTTGCATGGAACCAAAGGGACATTGTGACACTGGGAGGCCTCATGGAAACAGGGAGATCATTGGGACACTCTGGGGCCTCTTGGAACCATGGTGACACCACATTGTCTGGGAGTGTTGATCTGCTGGAGGGTAGGAGGGCTCTGCACAGGGCCCTGGACAGGCTGGATCCAGGGCCCAAATCCAACAAGGTGAGGTGTCACAAGTCCAAGTGCTGGGTCCCTCACTTTGGTCACAACCCCTGCAGCACTACAGGCTGGGGACAGCGTGGCTGGACAGCAGCCAGGCAGAAAGGGACCTGCAGGGACTGATGGACAGCAGGCTGGATATGAGCCAGCCGAGTGCCCAGGTGGCCAAGAAGGCCAATGGCTCCTGGCCTGGCTCAGGAATGGTGTGGCCAGCAGGAGCAGGGCACTGATTCTTCCCCTGTGTTCCGTTGGGCAGCACCTTGAGTGCTGTGTCCAGCTCTGGGCCCCCAATTTAGGAAGGACATAAAGTGGCTGAAGCGTGTCCAGAGAAGGGCAACAAGGCTGGGGAGGGATCAGGAACACAAGTCCTGTGAGGAGTGGCTGAGGGAGCTGAGGTTGTTTATCCTGGAGGAGGCTCAGGGGAGACAAGGCAATGTCAGGGCAAAGGTTGGACTTGATGATCTCAAAGGTCTTTTCCAACCTTGATGATTCTGGGATTCTCTGAAAGCACTCTTGAAACAGTTGAAGGATGAGCCCTGGGCCCCCTCTTCAGAAGCTGCAGCAGCCCAGGTCCCTCAGCTTCTCCGGCCAGCCCCAAAGCCCATCCTGTCAGTCCTGCAGAGCCTCTGCAGCCCCTCCTCACTGCCCAGAACAGGGAGCCCCAGAGCCAGACACAGCAGCCCAGATGTGCCCCCCGGGCCTGGGGTGCCTCTGGCAAGGGAGCAGCACCAGGCACTGCAGGAGCCTGCAGACAATTCCTGCAGCACTTGTAGGATGATCCTGCTGCCCAAGGGATGTTCTCGTGGTGCCAAGTCAGGAACTGCAATGGGGAGTGGGGCCAGAGAGGAAAGGGCCAACAGGGATGGGCTGTTTGCAGGGGAGGGAACAGCGCTGGGCAAGAGGAAGAAATTTGTACCAAGAAAAAGTAAAGAAAGCAAAGGAGAAGCAAAGGAAATGCTCAGGGCAGTTTTGGGGTTGGCTGCCAGGCAGCCCTGGCTCTGAGCAACAGCGTCTGCAGTGGGACAGGAAACTCCCAGCTGATGGGAACAAACTTTCTGGCTGACTGCAGAGGTCAGGACAAAGCTGAGTGGTTTCCCTGGTGTCCCCCAGCCCTTGCTGGCCCCAGGGGCTGATGGCATTTGTGCTCCCTCAGGTTCATGTCCCCACAACAACAGCATGGGGGTGCTCCCCCTGCTCTGTGCAATGCAAACAGGGGCTGCTGAGCCAGTGCTGCCGTGTCTGTGCCTGCAAGGATGGGGCACCTGTGTGAGCTGGGGGAGAGGCCAGGGCTGCAGAGGGGGGATGTTGTTGGCAGCTCCATCAGGACGCTCTGGGACGCTGCCCTGGGCTGTGCAGCGCACTGGAGATGGATCAGCCCCTGCTCTGCTGCTCCTTCCCGTCTGCCCCAGGGCCCTTGCAGAGCCCCAGCCATGCTGTTTGCCCCCAGCCTGCCCACGGCCAGCCTGGGGCTGCTCACGGGGCTTTCCTGTGCTGAGCATTGGCCTGGCTGTGTTCTTGAGAGAGCCTGGGCAAGGAGCCTGGAGCCCCCAGGCCCTGGTCTGAGGCGTCAGCGCTGCCCCAGCAGTGCCCATGGCCTGTCCCTGCTGCAGGCCCGGCACTGCCACCCCCAGGGCTGTGCTTGGCCCCGAGAGCACTCAGGCCCTACAGCAACACCAGGGCCACCAGGGCAGCGGGGCAGGGCCACGGCAGCAGCACTGGCAACACCAAGTGCTGCTGCTGCTGGGCACAGCTGCTGGGCCAGCACTGATCTGCCCCCAGCTCTGCACACAGACATTGCTGCTGCAGCTCCAGAGAAGGCAACAAAAGGGCATCTATGCAGAAAACTTTGCTGGGACATCCTTAGTTCCTTTAATACCAGCAGGAGCGCAGCCCCTCTTGGAAAGAGTCTGTGGTCACAGGGAATATAGAGAGAAACAAAATGAGAAATGGCACCCAGAATGACATTTCTTGGTGAACAATATGGAAAAACTAAAACAAAAGGGAAAAAGCTCATAATCAATCCAACAAGAAGTATCAAAGATGACTTTTATTACAAGTGATTTGCAGAAATTGGCAAGCAGTTTAATACTTCCGAAACCCTCCAGTCATCAGTCTCCATACTGCAGCCTTGAGCTCCTGGTTCCTCAGGCTGTAGATGAGAGGGTTCAGGGCTGGAGGCACCACCGAGTACAGAACTGACAGGGCCAGATCCAGGGATGGGGAGGACATGGAGGGGGGCTTCAGATGAGAAAATATGATAGTGCTGAGGAACAGGGAAAACACGGCCAGGTGAGGGAGGCAGGTGGAAAAGGCTTTGTGCCATCCCTGCTCAGAGGGGGTCCTCAGCACAGCCCTGAAGATCTGCACATAGGAGAAAACAATGAACACAAAACAACCAAATGCTAAACAGGTACTAACTACAAGAAGCCCAAGTTCCCTGAGGTAGGATTTGGAGCAGGAGAACTTGAGGATCTGTGGGATTTCACAGAAGAACTGGCCCAGGACATTGCCCTGGCACAGGGGCAGGGAAAATGTATTGGCTGTGTGCATGAGAGCATTGAGAAAGCCACTGGCCCAGGCAGCTGCTGCCATGTGGGCACAAGCTCTGCTGCCCAGGAGGGGCCCGTAGTGCAGGGGTTTGCAGATGGACACGTAGCGGTCGTAGCTCATGATGGTCAGGAGGGAAAACTCTGATCCAAGGAAGAAGAAATTCAGAAAAACCTGTGCTGCACATCCTGGGTAGGAGATGTCCCTGGTGTCCCAGAGGGAATTGTGCATGGCTTTGGGGACAGTGGTGCAGATGGAGCCCAGGTCGCTGAGGGCCAGGTTGAGCAGGAAGAAGAACATGGGCGTGTGCAGGTGGTGGCTGCAGGCTACGGTGCTGATGATGAGGCCGTTGCCCAGGAGGGCAGCCAGGGAGATGCCCAGCAAGAGGCAGAAGTGCAGGAGCTGCAGCTGCCGTGTGTCTGCCAATGCCAGCAGGAGGAAGTGCCTGATGGAGCTGCTGTTGGACATTTGCTGGGGCTGGACATGGAGACCTGTTCATGGAGAAAAGTCAGTGACAGATTAGGAGAAACTTCTTTCAGCAAAATCGAAGCCTTTTCTCAGGGACCCTTCTTTTGTAACCCTCTGACACCCTTTAATTTTTTAGCAGGTTTTCCTTCAGTGTGGAGCCCTGGCTGGTGCTGGCTGTGTGGAACATCAGCTTCAGGGCAACTACAGACAGGGTTTTTATGATTCAGCCTTGCTGTGCAGATGTTGGGGGAGGACAGGGTGTCATGGTTTGAGCCTGGCACAGAGCCAGTGCCCCCATGAAAATGCCCCACCCTGGTGTCTGCTGTGAGATGTGACCAGGAATAAGCAAAACAGGCTCCAACTTAAACATAAATAACACTTTATTACCTAAAACTACAGGAAAAAATAGGAAAGACTATAAGGAAAAGAAAAAAATTGAAAACCTTACAAAAACCACTTTTCCTCCTCCCCACTCCCTGACTTTCCCAATCCAATACATTCTCTCAAAAATACCAACTGCCCAGTCCGGCACGACACTTTAGTATACTCAAACATCAGTTCATGAAGAGGGAAAGGAGTCCTTCTTGTTCCATAGGCTTCTCGTGGAGACACACTGAGACCCTCGTGTGCTTCCCTGTCACTCCGGCACCGCCCGGAAAGTCCATTTGCCGCTTGTGACACGTTCCTTCCATGCTCAGTGCTCTCACCACCGAGACATGGCCAGAGCTGCTTTTAGGGTGGTCTTTCAAGGATGCCTTGTCTCACTCCAAAAAGGCACAGTCTCTGCTTTTGGGACAACTGTCCCCCCCATATATTTCCAACCCCCTGGGGCCGGGGGGTCCTCACAAATGAACCCTCCTGGTTTTGAGGCACTGCCTCCCCCTAAATGCAGTCTGTGTCACAGGAACAACTGAGTCCATGGCTACAAGAAAACGTCCAGCCCAAAGGCCACTCCAAATCATCTCTCCCCATCCAATCATCTCCACAAACTCCGGGCCAAGGTCCTTATCTCATATCATCTCTCATCTCCCTTCTTATTCAGCTTCGAGGAGGATTAGCATTTTTGTAAGGCCCCAATCATGCAAGAAAGGGTTAAAAGTTTTCAGTCTCTGTCTGTCGGACGGCTCCCACGCACGCTGCCCACACGCTGCCGCTGCGGCCGGGCAGTCCTCCTCCCCCTTCTCGCTGGCTGCTCTCCTGCTCTCCTGGGGGGGGGAAGAGGGGGGGGGGGGGGGGGTGGCTGGCTGCCCGATGTCTCTTGGGGCTCCCCCACCCTTCCATCCTCGAAGCCCCCTCAACACCATCTCTGTCCAGGCCCCCCAGGCCTCACCGCATGGCTGGCCCCTCCCCCGCCCAGCAGCAGCGGGCCGGGCGAGGGAGAGAGGTCTGAACTCCTCGGCCGCGATGTCCAAAAAGAGGAAATGCCAGGGCAGTGCCCTGCTTTTAACCCCTGTGTATTCTCGGAGGTGTGTCCAAACCCCACTGGCTACACCAGGTGTCAGTATGAAACCCAAAACCTTCATTGGTTTGACCACAGCTTCCCAGAATTCTCACTCCTTCCGGGTCAACCCATGACACAGGGACCTCTTCTCCTGTTCCACTCTTAGACCTTGTTAATACAGAAGGCCCTGTCAGCATCTGCACACCCACTGCCAGAGAGCAGAAATTGTAAAGTCTATTTAAATATTCTAGAGTTTTTACAAATCCTCTTCCCTCTCTCCTGCTGACTATTTTTGGATGACAGAAACTCTCACCATTTCCGCTGCCCTCAGGGAGAACATAGTTCTCCCTGAGTTCTCTGAGGCAAGGTGGTGAGTGGAGAGGGAGGGAAGGAGGTCTGTCTCCCTGTCCTGTTCCAGGATTCTCTGGACTTTCACCATTCTTAGACAGAGGATAATCGCCCTCCCATGTTTCCTTTAAAAACCATTCCAACACTGCTGAGAGCAGATGGATCCCCCACACTCCACCAAATGTCCATCCCCTTCTCAAGGTCTCAGCCCCACATTTGTACCCAAGGACGCACAGGGCTCATTTCACCAACCCAACAGCATTTTCCCATCCTAGAACTTCTGTGTCACACCCTGGGGATTTCAGATAACACAGAGATGCTACAGGACAGGTTTGCATTCTGGAGGGAAGCTCAAAACAAGAAAGGAAATCTCAGAGATATTCCAGCGTCCTTATGATGGCATTGGATGAGGGAGATGCAGCTCCTTCCCTGGCTACACTGACAGCACTGCCCAGAGCCGGGCACTGGGGACAGCGTCACCCTGAGCCAGCTGTGCCCCCTGCCAGAGCCCCCAGGGCCAGGCAGCTGCTCCCAGCCCTGTGCTCTGCAGAGGGAACTGGGCCCGGGGCTGCAGAGCTGCCCCACAGCTCTGCTGAAGCTCTGCCTGCACAGGAGGGGCTGCACGCCTTGGAGCCCCGGCCCTGACGGCAGAGGCTTGGCTGGGGGGACAGGAGGGAGGGGGCTTGTTCAGAGGGAGGGGCTGCACTGGAGGGGATCCTGTGGACATCTCTAAACTCTCCCTGCCACAGCATTGCTGGGTTTTGTTTTCTCTCATTGCCTGATCTTCTCTCTGATTCCTGGAGATTTTCCTCCTGCAGGTGTTTCCCAGTGCCTGATCTCTCTGTGTCAGCACTCAGAGACCCCAAATCTCTGTGCACTCTCCTTGGCCTGACAAAACCCTGCCTGTTTGCAGGGCACTGGCTGGGGGCAGGTTCTGTTTGCAGCTTGGAGAAAGGACAGCACAGACTGAGCCTGATGGCTTCAGTAAAGGTGATGCTGGTGCTGTCCATGGGCAGAGTGGCTGCAAGCACATTAGGGATCTCCTGTGAACTTATTGATCACTAAAAGTTACAGTTCAGATGTCTCAGGAACTTGTCAAAATTCATTATCAACCTTTAATATTTATCTCCCCTCCCTGCCATTCTCCAGTAGTAGGAAACTGAGTACAAAGTATTAGGAAATGTCCTTATTTTTGTCAAAATCTTTGTTTTGGAAATATTCCATGACTGATCACAACCCCTCAGCATTTTAGACCTTCACGAGCATTTCACCTCCCCTGCACCAGAAATAGCCGGAGTTGTACTCACAGAGTCTGCAGGCATTGGGATGTTCCAGCTTTAGGAGATCACTCCAGGAGCTGCAGCTGCATTGTCCTGCAGCCAGAGATTCCTCTGTCAAGGGCTGGCAGTGATTCTGCCCCAGGCACTTCTCAGCACCTTCCCAGCCCTGACTGATTGAAGCTCTCTGTGCCTCTGTGCTGTGCCCGGGGTGGCTGCAGGCAGTGCCCCAGCCCTGCTGGGCTGGCAGAAGAGCTGCTCATCAAGAGAAATGTGCTTTTGAAGTTCTGCTTGGTTACCAGGAGCTGCCTCTGTGCCAGGAGCCCAGCCCAGCTCAGCAGCACAGACACAGCACCAGGACTTTAATGAGCCTCTGGGGCTTTGTGCTCAGGCCCTGAACATCAGTCCCTGAGAGGGAGCTGAAGAAACCTCTCCAGAACTCCAAGTCAGAATCCAACTCCAAAGTTTCTTGGACTTTTAATGGGTCCCACTGAGGGACATGACTGGGAAAGTGTCCCCACTCCTCAGACAGAGCAGAGAACTGAAGACAGTGATGACAGGTAAGGACAAAGAGAAGCCAAATCTTGGTGCCCTGGGGCACAGCAGGGTCTGTGCCACCAAGGGCTGTGAGGAGACACCTTGTCCTGAGGCCCTGGGGCCTCCTGGCACAGCCCCAGCCAGGCTGGGCACTGTCAGCCCCTTGTCCTGCCCTCAGCATCCCCCCCTAGCCCAAATCCCAGTGGCCTCCAGGATCTGCTGGAAGGATTCCCTGGGGAGCCTTGCTCAGGAATGGCCCTGGGGGCTCCTCAATGCTCACAGAGCTTTTCAAAGGACTTTGGGTTTTGCTTTTGCCTTGGAGTCTCTGAGAGGTTTATTGCAAACATGGCCTCCAATTATCTGCTTTAATGAGTCCCCTGAGAGCCTTTGTCAGTAACAACACACAGTGGGCTCATTAATGCTTCAAGGTACTTCAGGTATTTTAAGGTACTTGGTGTTTCACTTTTCATACAAACTCTCTGAGAAAGATTGTGCAATCATGGCCCTAATTTTCTGCTTTAAAGAGTCCCTTGAGAGCTGTGTACTGACACTCAGTGGGGCTCATTAGTACTTTAGGATACTCAAGGTTTTTAAGGGACTTTGGAATTTCCTTTCCACACTCACTGTGTGTCTGAGAGCTTTTAGTTCCATCCTGGCCTCCAATTCTCTCCTCCAAGGATTCAATGAAAAGCCTGTGTTGGGGATGGACCTCAGTGGGACCCATTAGTTCTCTGTGACACTTTGGGGTTTTCTTCTGACTTTGACATCTGGAACGGTTTGTGCAATCTCCTCTCAGGCCCTGAGGTTCCAGGGCTCAGCTCCAAATGCACCACAGGGCTCATTAGGATCAAGCAAGTCCTGACAAACCATGGCTCTACCTTCATTTCCCTCTGCTCCAGTGCAGTTCATCAGGAAGTTCTCTGTAGTGGTTTTGGATCACCAATATGACATTTCTTAGCCAATGCATCAATTAGTGTGGTGGGTTAAGTATTGGCTAATTACCTGTGCACTCACTAGAATATTTATACTGATTTTCTGCTGTGAGATAAAATTAGGAGAAAGGCAAAGTGGGCTCAAAACTTTAAAAGCGTATAAAGAAAAGATTATTAATAGTAACTCAAAGAAAGAGAAATAGGAATCAGACCAAAACTTTTAGAATACTTCTCCTCTCCCTAAAACCTTTTCTTTGTTACTGACAATGTCACGAGACAAAACATAAAGGTTTCACTCAGTTTACCACTTCTATAAGAGCCTTTCTTCAGTTCTCTTGGGGAGAGGAGTCTCTCTTTCCTTCTATGGAGACTTCTCCATAAGAAAATAATTCTCTCATTGCTCTCAATTTCAGTGAATAGCAGCTGTCCGGCAAATCTGCAATTGTGAAGTCCCTCCCATTTTTTCCACAACTTTTCCCACACCTGTGTTCATGGGCCATGTCTGCTTATGGGGTATTAATTTAAAGAGGAGCTGTTGAAGAGCAAAGGTCCTCTTCACCTATTTCTGAAATCATCTTCATCTCTGAATACAGAAATCTTCTTCTCTTCATGAGGGCACAGGGTCTCAACACTCTTCTCTCTTTCTCTGTTCAAACTTCTCATGTGATCACAGCTACTTGAACATTTGCTTACTTTAGCATGGAGGTTTGTCACGTTAAGGGCTCCCGACCAGGTAATAATAGACATTGACTCAATGATTCACAGAAGGCTAATCAATAACCTTTATTAAGAAACTCATTCTTTTATACCCCAGTTTGCTACATGTGGACCTAAATGATCCTCCAATCTAAACACCATCACCATTGGCTAATTAAGAAGCCACCCTTTGGTAAACAAATCTCCATAACACATGCAATTTGTTTAAAATACCAAGTGCAGCAAGTTAAGCTAAGAATTTTTTCTTTTTTCTGATCTTCTCCAAAGGCTTTTCCAAAACAATGCCTGGGAAAGTTGTGTTTCTCTCTGTGGCCAGAGCACTGCTGCCATAGAAGGCTGTGCTGAACAAGTCATTTCCTCATACTTTTTAGTGCATTATAGGGAAAAAGAGAGTCTGATGTACCAATTACATCCTTCTTCATAGCTTTACAAGAGGATTTCAGCCCCAAGATCAGGACATCTCCTCATCCCTCCCATCAGGGACTCAACTTCCTCTTCACTGACCTTGGGGTCTTCATTTTGCTCCTCTATGAGCCAGTACTTTGTCCTTTTCTCTCACTTGAGGCAGGATGGCAGCACTGAAAGAGTTCATATCTCACCCGGCGCCTGCAGATGGTTCTGTGACCCCGGCCGGGCTCGGTGCTTGCGGCTGGAGCTGTTTTATGATGGAGGTTTCTGCAGCGGCTGCACTACCCCTGCACTGCAGGGGCTGTGTCAGGATGGGTGTCATGGTTTGGGCCTGGCACAGAGCCAGTGCCCCCATGAAAATGCCCTCACCCTGGTGTCTGCTGTGAGATGTGACCAGGAATAAGCAAAACAGGCTCCAGTTTAAACATAAAGAACTTTATTACCTAAACTACAGGAAAATAGGAAAAAACTATAAGGAAAAGAAAAAAAAATTGAAAACCTTACAAAAAACACTTTCCTCTTCCCCAACACCAGAATTTCCCAATCACATACATTCTCCCAAATCACCAACTGCCCAGCCTGGCACCACCATTTAGTATACTCAAACTTCAGTCCATGAAGAGGAGAGGAGTCCTTCTTGTTCCATAGGCTTCCCCTGGAAACACGCTGAAACCTCGTGTGCTTCCAATGTCACTCGGCACCGCCCGGAAAAGTCCTTTTGCCGCTTGTGACATCTTCCTTCCATGCCCAGTGCTCTCACCACTGTGCATGGACCAGAGCTGCTTCTAGGGCTATCTTTTAAGGATGCCTTGTCTCACTCTAAAAAGGCACAGTCTCTGCTTTGGGACATCTGTCCCCCCCATATTTTTTCAACCCCCTGGGGCCGAGGGGTCCCCACGATGAACCCTCCTGGTTCTGAGGCACTGCTTCCCCCCCAAGTGCAGTCTCTGTGTCACAGGAACAAACTGAGTCCATGGCCACAAGAAAAGTCCAGCTAAAAGGCCACTCCAATCATCTCTTCTCACTCAATCATTTCTACATCCTTCGGGCCAGGTCTTTGTCTCATCTCATCTCTTATCTCCCTTCTTATTCAGCTCCGAGGAGGATCAGCATTCTTGCAAGGCCCCAGTCATGAAAGAAAGGGGTTAAAACTTCTAGTCTCTGTCCCAGGACGACGATACTCCCACACGCGCTGCTGCTGCTGCCGGCCGGGCTGCACCCTTCCCCCCCCTTCTCCTCCTTGGCCGGCTGCTATCACCTTCAGACGCCGACTCTCTCTCTCTCTCCCTCGTGGGGGGCGGGAAATGACTGCCCGATGTCTCTTGGGGCTGCTCCTCTACCCCTCCATCTTCGAGGGCCTTCTCATCCCCATCTCTGTCCAGGCCCCGGCCTACTGAATGGCAGCCCCTCCCCCGCCCAGCAGCAGCGGCTGGACAGGGGAGGGAGATCTGACCTCTTCGCCTCGACGTCCCAAGAGGCCTCTCAGGGCCGAAGCTCTGCTTTTTAACCCCTGTGTATTCTCGGAGGTGTGTCCAAACCCCACTGGTCACTCCAGGTGCCAATATCAAACTCCGAACATCCACTGGTTTGACCACAGCCTCCCAGAATTCCCACTTCTTCCTGGTCAAACCACCACAAGCTGCTTTCCTTCTGGTGGCTTCCTTCAGTTCATGCACCCGTCGTGCCAGAACAGCAGTAGGTTTTCTTTCCCACCTTCTCATGTTTTCCCCACAATCATGCAGGTAGAACCACCGCTCAGCTCGTGGGGTGTACCTTCTCTCGCCATCTGGGAAACGTCTGCCTTGGATACCAGAACCTCTGATCTGTACTGCTGAAATTTGGAGAAGGTCTTCTTTAATCTCCTCTCTAAGCTTCTTATGATCCTCCTCTATCTTATCCTCTAAATTTGGCAGACATATTTCTACTGCTGCAATTCTGGCATGTGTCGGGCCATGTACAGCATCTGCATATGCTTGGAGCTTCCTTGCCATGTCAATCACAGTCTCATCCCTCTCATCCCTCTTCATGATGGCTAAGGCAGAAGCATGTTCATGTGGCCCAAGTTGTACAAGTTTTTGCCACATCACAGACGTGCATGGTACTAAGTCTGGGTTCCTAGTTGTCACATCATCTGAGAAGATAATCTCAGCCACGGCCATTTCTCTCAGGCATTGGATCCCTTGCTCTATGGTCTTCCACTGAGTTTGTTGCATATAAAGATCATCTGCACACAGGTATCTTTGTGCAACTCTGTCTAAGACCCGTGACCAGAGGCTGCGTGGATTAGGCCCCTCATCATTCCTTGGTCAATGACAGGATCCTGTGACAGGGATCTCAAATGCCTGGCTTCAGTGCCATCCAAAATTGTAGCCTTGCCTGCAGCATTCCAGAGATGGACCAGCCAACTAATTATGGATTCATCAGGTTGTCGGGTGTAATCCTTCCTTAGGCCACAAAGGTCCTTCAGGGTAAAGGACTCAATATTTGCATCTGATCTTGCACCTGATGCTTGGACCCCTGATTTTACGTCAGGAGGCATTGAGGTTCCTTCTCTTTCATCATCATCATCATCCACTGGTCAATTGGTCTTGTCTGTGCATTTCCCACTTCCAGTGCTGGTAGCAACAGCCATGGGTTTAGATGCTGGCTTAGGCTCACTGTTGGGTTTGGCTGCTGGCTTCAAGCCTGGGATGTTGGCTGCAGCCTGAGTGACTGGGATAGCTGATTTATCTCCCTGCCCCCCTGCCTCTGTCTGCTGCCCTACACTATCTAACCAAGTGCAATAAGCATATGCCAGGGCCCAGCTCACTGCAATGACCTTCCTCTCCTTAGGCTCATCCTGGCACTTCTCTTTTAGGTATTTCCCCACCTCAGCTGGGTTCTGAAATTGTTCCCATGGAAAATCCCAGTCTACAGTATCAGAAAATTCCTTCAGGGTTTGGCCTATATTTTCCCATTGTCCACACCACAGGATTTTTCACGCCTTCATCTGCTTCTGGGTCAGGGGTCTCACCAATTCCTCTGGATATCTCAGCCCTCATTCTAGAGAAGCTGCAGATCATATAGAGGAAGCTTACCAGATTAAATACCAGAAAGACAGTCTCTTTAGCCTTCAGGGGAAACTTAACATTCTCAATAAGTGACATAACAGATCCAAAGGAGAAGAAGGAAAGGGAAGCTGGAGAGTCTTATTCTTCGCTTCTCCTCTAACAGACTGAGTGTAATTACTAATAAATTCCCAAAACGTACTACTGGCATTGGGATGCAGGGTAGGATGAAGAAACCATAAACCATACATATCGTAAACAGACACCAGTATCTTTGTAAACGCTTTATAAATCATTATCACCAAGGCCAGCACAACAGCTATTTCAATCCGTACCCCTCTACTGTAAAAATTACGTATTATGGACAATAATCCTAGTGACCAGAAAGGTATTGAAACCTCAAAAAGGTCTAGAGCCCAGAGCCATATGAAGGCTTTCACCCCCAGAGACATCATGGATTCAAGTAGCATGGCTAATGACTGCTCTAGCAACAACAAACACACAATTAATACAGCTTTTTTCCACCTTTTCCAGCTGCATGTTGGGCGCCAATAGCTGTATTCGTCCAGGTTTAGAGCAAATTTGGGGAAGAATCCCCCAAAGGAGCTCGGTGGGAAAAGTAGATCCAATCGGCCCCTCCCCCCAACTGGGGCGGAAGGAAAAAATACCTCCTTGGAGAAAGGTGGAAAAACAGTTTATTAAACAATAAAACCAAACCAATATCAAACGACGAGACTCCTTGCCACTCTAAAAGAGATGACAAACTGAGAAAACCCCATCCTCGGGTTGCAGCTCACTCAGTCTCTGATCAGTCCCTCCGGTGCTGGAATTGTCGCAGGCCAGGCCTGGCCCGGTGGGCCACAGGTGCAGCTGCCGGTGCTCTCCTGGGTGTTCAGGCCAGAGCAGTTTCAAGAGGTCCAAAGAAAAGGGAAAAAAACAGTCCAGGGAACTTCTTTGCCTCAGCTAGCTAACACTAACTAAAAAGCAAAAGAAGAGCTCTGTCCCGCAGTCTGTCAGCAGACAACACAGTCAGGAGCAGGAATGCGGAGGAGTGGAGTACAGTGTCTGAAAACAAACTGCGCGCTTCTTCTCTCCCCCCCTTCACTCTCTGGAACACTCTTAAAGGTGAAAAACTTATTATTCAACATAAACAGAATGAGACAACTGGGGATAAAAGCATAATTTAGTAAATCCAGGACAAAATGTTACCTACTCCAGTGTGTAAAGCACTTGGATGCAGTGAAGGGATGTTTGGTAGGGAAACAGCCCTTGTGCTGAGCATTGGCTCTATGGATCTAAGGCAGGGATCTATGGCAGTCTGCCTGAAGGTCCCTCATGAGCCCCCATTGTCCAGGCTAAAGCTCCCTCAGCACCTCCTCCCTGGCCTTGTGCTGCACCCCCTTGCCCAGCTTCCCTGTCCTTCTGTGCACACGCTGCAGCCCCTCAATGACTCTCTGCTTCCCAGGGCCCACAAGGGCACACAGCACTCCAGCTGTGGCCGCAGCGCTGCCCAGCACAGGGCCACGCTCACTGCCCTGCTCCTGCTGCCCCACTGCTGCTGACACAGCCACCGTGCCACTGGCCTGCTTGGCCACCTGGCCCCACGCTGCCTCATCTTCAGCTGCTCAAGGCTGCCAGCCCCGCGTCCTTTTGGCCCATGCAGCTCCCCAGCCACAAAGGTGCCCATTTCACTTCAGATACTGCAGGCACCACTGCAAGATGGCCTTCCTCTTACAAGCAACACAAGACAGCAGTCAAGGACTTGCAGCTTCACCCCCACTCTGTCCTCCAATGTACTTGCCAAAGCTGCAGACTTCAGTGCAAAATGGATCAGCAGAAACTTGCTCCTTTATGCTCTTTGCAGCTTCTCAAAAGCCAAAAGGCAGTTGGATCAACAGTGACTCTACAAGTGAAGAACGACTCAAGAAAACTGCAGAACACTTCCACAAGCCAAAGATGCCTTTCCAGAAAGGAAAAAGAAAGCAACAAAGCTTTTTGACCCTCCAGCACTACTACGTGTGCCCTTGGCTATAACACAGCATAAGCCCAGAGATGGAGCTTCCTTGAGCCAACCAGCCAGAAGCTGAGCTGGAGCCCCCAGCTCTGCACTGCCCCAACAGGACAGGTCAAAGGCCAATTTCTAGCTGTCACTGCCTGCAGGAAATGGCTACGTCCTGCCGGACTCCAGCACTCAGCATCCTTGGCCAGACACAGCAAGTGCTGGCTGCTCAGACACTTGCACCTCTGCCTTGCTCTATAGTCAGCACGCCCCACAACGGGCACTTACTCTCTTGGAATGATGAGCAGGCCGTGGTGCAACCATGGCTGGACAAAGGCGGTGGTCATCTTTCTCGTTTTCCTCCTCTCTGGCTTCTTCTGCAATAGTAGAGAGAGCCAGGGGAAAGACGGCTCTTGCTCTTGTCACCCGTGGCAAGAGAGAATCATAGGGGGACAGGCTGTTACCTGGTGCTTATAACCCCATTTCTTCTCACATCTACAGCCATATCTTCTAAGGAGAGTTCATTTACATTGTTAACAATGGCATTCTATGTCACTCCAATCTCTACCTATGTGCAAAAAGAGTCAAATAGTAAATTGAGAAGGAAACACCATATACAGCAAAAAGCGCAGGAGGAAGATGGTGAATCATTATAGCACTGCTCTGCAAGTTTGCAGGACGTGCTGCAACACCAGAAGAAACAAGGCTTTTGTAAGTGTGCAAGTACCCACCGAAAAATGCTTCAAGCTCGAGGATGCTCCTGCATTGAGCAAGGCCTAGGGCTGCTCTGACACTCAGGCCTTCCATGCACCAGGGCAACCTTCTGATGTCACTACGACGAGGTGGCAACCATGCCCTGACATCACAAAGCAAACACTACATGTTGGTCTGTGAATTTATGCAAAGCAATAACCAGCCTTTCTTACAGCAAACACAAAAGAGCCTGGGAAGTTCTTCTCTGTCACAAGTAGCACAAAATCCCCTCATGGGCCAAACCCTGTTTTTCAAGGGATCCAAGAGTAACTCCAAGAGTGCTCCAAGTACCTACAGCCTGTACCCCAGCTGAGCACTCAGATGGGACAAAAGCAAAGGAAACCAGACCAAGAAAATGGCCAAAAGCATTGCCCACCTGAGAAATGACCCACCCTTTAACATTTTAAAGATTTAGTAAACCCTTAGAAAGGACTGAATAAGGAAAGATTGCAACACTGGGAGTCTCCATGACTAGCAGCCACATGCTCATCTACAAAAGGGATGCTCTGCCTTTTATACCCTTAGCCCCTCCCAATGTTTTGTCAGTCAACTCTTTCTCTGCTGTCCATTGGTGGAGATTACTTTCTTGCATCCTGACTGGAGGTCAGGTGTTGTTACACCCTGCCTGCTGGTCACAAGCCAGCCCTCCTCAAATGCCCTGACTGCCAAGGCTATTACAAGGGGGACAGGAAAGAGGACTATGGGAGGACATATTACAATAACAGCACTTTACATTTGAACATAGTATCTATCCACATAATAGCTATCTCTTAATTGTGAGAGCCAGCTATTACATTACTCACCTATAATGCACAGAACCAAGAGAGAAGGCACTGTTGGCATAACACCTGAAATCCTTCCTAACAAATCTCCCCACATATTTGCACATTTATTGGACATGGCCAGGACTCCTGTGGATGTACATCTCTGCCTTTCTTTCACTTTGGAAGAAGTCAAACTGGCAACTTGTGGGGAAACCAAGGGCTTTGTGGGAGCTGCATTGCTCTGCACACACCCAGGCCACCCGTGGCACAGAGCTTTGGTGACTAAAAGGATAAACTAGCTGGAAAAGGTTTTATTTTGACTTTCTTACCTGCTAACAGAAGTTGCCAAAATGAAAGTTTCCAAGCAGGGCCTGATCCCTGCTGCCAGCTCTGGGTTAGAAAGGAGGCATTACTTTATTTCAGTGCTGGGTGCACAGGGAGTAACTTCCCTAAGCCCTGCACACCCAGCAATCCCACCTACCAGTTTTTATCCAGGGAACTAAGACATATTCAATACTTTGCTGAAACTCATAGGCTAAACATTACCTCAAATTTATTGACATATTTCAATCACTTCTCAGAATTTGCTGACATCAGAATAGGAGTGTCCTGTAGGTCCCTGCTGGTCGTTGACACAGGTTCAGGAGGAGATCCATGCACAAAAGAACCTAAGACACAACTGAGCTTGCAAATTTATGCCATTAGTTGCAGTAGCAAATAATACATACCAACCCCTGGATTCCCAAAAAACCGCTGAGCAGGAGAAGGAGATGGAGCGTGGCGCTCTGCAGCAGGGGCAGGTAGCAGGTAGGCAGTGCACTTCCAGGACCTCCCCTGGATCAAAACACTGTGCATCTCATCCTTCTCACCCTTCCAGCTCAGAACCAGGCCTTGTATCTCCTGCTCAGGAGTGGAATTTTCCCAGTTACAGCATTGGCTCACACATGCCTGGCGTGTGAGATGATGGCTCAGGATGACTCCATGACTCTCTGCCACCAAGGGCTCCATTATGCATTGTTCCCCTTTCAGAGCTTGATTGCCCACCGATTGACCAAAACATTGTTTCTCTTTCTAGGGTCAAGGTCCCACCTGTTAAACAAGACATTTTTCTTCACTGTCTTGTCAACCTGCTCAAACATGGATCAAATACGGCAGGGCTTCGGGCACGATTCTGGTTCCTGACACAGTCATTTGGGAAATAGTCCCATTCCTCAAATTCTCCTTTGGTGGTCAAGAGCCTCATAAAACACTTTCTTCCCTTTGAATGCATTCCAGCTACCTTCTTAGCAGGAGCACTCTCCTTATTCTCAAGGCCAAGATAGCCACTTGCACACAGTAAGCACTGCAGTGGGGGAATACAGGCTTCAGCACTCCTGTTAAAGCTAAAGGAATTCAAAAGACTATGTGTTGGAGATTTTTTCAGAAATGGCTTAGAAGGCAGCTGTGAGGAGTAAAATTCTCACAGCCGGTTTCTGTAAACAGCAGAAGTTCTCAGGTTGTTTTTAATTACAAGTAGAAGTGACAAACATGAAGACCTTGAGAACCTTGCCTATCAGAGTTCTCAGGCAGCTTTCTCATAACAAGTAGATATTCTATCTTTGGCTGTTTTGGGAAAGCAAAAATAATTTTGAGAACCCAAATCTTGGTATTGGAAACATAAGGAGGAGTTGGTGTGTTACCTCTGACCTATTGTGAGCTCGGGTTTGCAATATGCAGGAACTTAATTAACACGGTTATAAAAAGTGATTGATTGAGTGAATAAACGGAGTCGATGCTGATCAACAAGGATGGGTCTTCTCCCTCCATCTTCAATAACTATGCCCTGTTTGTTAGACTTAATGCCTCTCCTTCCTATTCTGAGAATCAAACACAAGTGTTTCATCAATACACCCTGCAAGTGCTCTTGCTGAGTGAAGCCACATTGCTGTGTCAATAAAGCAGCTGGGACTCAGTTTCTTCATGCAGGGAAAGCCAATTCTTTATTCACATAACTCATTTTTATACTGTTTTCACAGACTCGTGTTCAACTTCAACTGGCTGGTAGTTTCCTTGCCACACAATTTATTGCTTAGAAGGTGTATTAGTGTGTACATGTTAAGACTCTCTCTTTTTAAGACTCACTCTTACTCGGGTGATTACATTTTTCTTTCATGGATGCTCATGGGACTGATTTATTTTTTATTAGAGATGCAAACAGTTTTCTTAGCACAATAGCTTGTTGTGCTAACTAAACTCATGACTATTCCCATTGGAAGTTAGCTGGCTGCACGTAGAAGACGTAACAGGCTAGCTGGGAATTTACTATAGCAAAGCCTGATTTTATAAGGCCTTTCTTTTCTAATAACCCTACCTGTGTGCAACACATTATGACTTCCTTTCAGAAGTTAATGAAGAAAACACAAATTGCCTACTGAAACCCTTCTGCCCCCTTCCAAATCAGTTCACCCCTCAAGCACAAGCCTCAGGCACATCCCTGATGTGCCTCTCTCCCAGCAGCTCAGAGTTGCATTGTACAGTGTTGTGGTGTGTTGCAATATCCTGTTTTACCTTCTCCCTTCCCCCTCGCCCCTCGCTGAGTGTGCCCTGTCAATCAGGCTAACATACCAGCAAGGCGTCGTGTGATAGGTGTCCCTAGTACCTTGAGACCCTGCCCCTTCACCTGGTTGGTGACTCACCTGTCCCCTCCCCTTCCCCTGTCCTGAGCTTAAAATGTGAATGAGACCATGCGGCTTCATTCTGTTACCAGCAGTGGCCCAGTGCAGACGTATCTGTACTCATGGAATAAACATCTGGCTACCTTCTAGCAGAATCCATTCCCTTTCTCTCCACCATCGCCAGAAGCTCTCTCCTGAGGAGAACGGAGTCCTGTCTTGTGCCCCGCTGCACTTTGCCGCCAGCCAAGGTACCTCTGGGGTTAAACACCACAGTGCTGCCTCTGGCCAAGCAGCGAAGGTCAGAACTGGCCTAGGCACCATCTAACTGGATATATTGGGATACATATTCCAATATATTGGCGTCCCTGTGGGTGGCTCGACTCTGCAGCCCGAAAACAGACTCGCAGTTCCTCAGAGAAGCTTCTGCCAGCCGTGCATCCAGCTGAAAGGAGCCTGGCTTCAAGACTCCCAGCTAGAGACTTTGGGAATATTCCCAGAAAAAGTTTCGTGGACTGTTCGGTGCCTTCTGGAAAGCCCAGCTTCATTGTGGTGAGCACATTTTCCAGAGGGAGAAAAGGGCAGCCTCTCTTGCACCCAGAGAGAGGTCCTTTTCCGGTGGAGACCTGCCTGCCTGTACCCAGCCTACAGCTTCCATTTCACGTGAGTATCTCTGCTTTCGGTAGAGCAGAAGCTCAAAAACAGACTCTGCCGCGAGTTCTGTTCCTTTTTTGCCTTTGCATTTTGGCTGCGCAGCCCCACAGACGAGAATTCATAGCGTTCTAGTTTAGCTTTCCTGCTGCGTGTTTCACTGTTTTTTAGAATTCGCGCCGGAGCGGGATCGCTCTCTGCCCTTCCCCCCCCGGCTCAGCAGCGTGTTCAGACACGTGTTAGGAGATTTTCTTTCTCTTTCTCTTTGCGGGGGAGGGGGGGGGCTCTCTTTCCACGTGGCCGGGGGATCTGCGGTGTCGCTCTGCACACGCGGCAGGGGGGGGGGGCGTCCCGGTTTCGGCCGCCACGTGGAGTGGCTGCTGTCTCTGCTCCGCGGGGGTGCTGCATTCCACCGCGGGGGAGGCTTTGTTTCTGCCTCTGTTCGGCAGGGCGTGCCCTGCCGCTGCTGCCCGGGAATTTTAAAAGCAGTATATACAGCTGCATTGTGAAGCTTTTGTCTGCTCGTTATCGCTTTCTATCTGTGGTTTTTTTTAGAAATTGGTAGCTGATTTTAGCTTTGTTTTTGGTCAGGCGGGATTAAGTACTCTGCTTTTTTACATCTATCATGGGTTCCAAACTTAGCATTGTACAAAGGGGAGTGTATTATGATATTGTTAGCATTCTAATCAAGAGTAATGTGAAATTCTCTAAAGGAAAATTGAAACAGTTTATAAGATGGCTTTTTCTGAAGTTCCCAAACATTTCCCCTGAAGAAATCCACAATATTCAATTCTGGGATAAAGTTGGGAATGAATTGATAACCTTAGGACAATCTGGCAAATTACCTTCAGCTAAATTTGTGTTCTGGAGTTTGCAAATTCGAACAGCATTACTCAAACAAAAGGAAATGGAGAAAAAGCCAAATGTAAAGCCATGTGCCTCTGCTCTCCCTGTTCCTCCCTCTCCCTCTAAAACCCCTAAACCTCTTTCCCCAAAAAAATCCCGAGCACGTGTTAGCTTTTCGGAGAGCAGTGATGTCCAAAATGGCCCCCAGTCCCTAGGGGGTGCACAAGATGGTGGGTGCCACGTGGCATCTTCCCAAACCTGGTCTTCTTCTTCCCAAAATCCTCTTAAGCATCCCAAACTTCCTGCCCCATCCCCCTCTCCTCCTGTTCCTCGTGACACCTTCCCCCCTCCCCCCGCCTTTCCTGCAGTACCCTCAGCTCCGCCCCTCTACTCCTGCCAGGGGGCGGCTGCTGACGTGATGTCACCAGGTGACCCCGCCCTCTGTTCCCACGGTATCCCCGCCCCCTGCCAGCCCCTTGACCCCGCCCCCTGTTCCCACGGTATCCCCGCCCCCTGCCAGCCCCTTGACCCCGCCCCTTGTTCCCACGGTTTCCCCGCCCCTTGCCGGCTCCCTGTCCCCGCCCCCTCCCCGGGTTCCCCCGTGGGGACACACCCACTGCCTGTCCCCAAACCTGTAGCTGTGATCCCAATGCTTCTGATTCAAGGGATACAGAGCAGGGGACAGCAGACCCAATGCATGGTGCCATGTTGTCACTGGCCCCTGTTACGTTTCAGCCTGCAGCTCAAGCTGGAGCAGCCCCAACTGCTAATTGGAGTTCTTTTGGACGACAATTGATTAAAGAGATCTGTAAATCTCATAAAGAATATGGTCAACACAGTCCATATTTCCGTGGCCTTTTAAATTCTGAATTAAGTAGGACTATTGTGGTTCCACATGATTTAAAACAATTGTTTTCATGTCTCATGACATCCACGGAATTCAAATTATGGGAATCAGCATTGAAACAACTGCTAAAAGATGCTCTCCCAAGCTTACAGGCTGATCCAAACACAGCAAAGGACAACAATGGTAACCTTATTACTATTGACCACCTCTGTGGTGAGGGTCAATGGTCTTCTCCCTCAGTCCAAGCTGCTGCAATTCCTGCAGAAACACTTGAGAAAGTAAAGGAAGCAGCTGAAAAAGCATTCTTTTCCCTCCAACCTGAGGGGCTTTTTGAGCCCTATAGTAAAATCAAACAACTACCATCAGAACCTTTTGTGAAATTTGTAGAAAGGCTAACTAGAGCCATTGAAATACAAGTTAAAAAGGAAAATGCAAGGGAAGCAATTTTAGAAGAAATAGCATTTACAAATGCAAATGAACAGTGTCGAGCGGCAATCCTGAGCCTTCCTATGGAACCTTCCCCTACATTAAAAGATATGCTTCTAGTCTGTAACAGGAAAGTGCCTCTGATGAGTGTTGCTGAAGACACCAGACCAAGGCTGCTGCCAAGACCACCTCAGCGTGTTGCTGTTGCCAGCCCTGCACCTTCTCCCTCAGCACAGCAGTACCCTGGGCAGCAGCGGAGACCGGCAATGGTTGAGCCCACTAAACCATGCCTGCTTTGTAATAAGCTAGGGCACTGGAGTAACCAGTGCCCCCTGAAAAGGGAATTTGATGAATTTAAAAATAGCAGGGGAGGAGAACTGCAAGCCCTCCCTGGGGGTCAACAACAAAAAAACGAAGAATAAAGCGCCAGCCTGCCAGGCGTGCAGACATAAAAGGAGCAGGCCAAGAGAATAAGGGTAGCAAAATAAATCAAGCGCGCGATAATATTAACATTTGTGTAAGTGAAGCAGGTGCTTCAAAGACCAAGTCCGCTAGTCCACTGTTAAATGTGAAACAAAATAACCTTTGTTATGATTTAAGTGATTCTGTATTAACCGCATCTTCTGTCAATGAGCCTTACAGGTTGCAGCTGACAGAGTCACTCCACCTGAAGGACACTGACTGGCATATTGTCTCTGTAAATCCTGAACAGAAAGGTACTTGGAACCAAATTCGTTGTAAGTACATCATCACTGGGGACAAAAACACACCACAAGAGATCGAAATTGCTCCGGGACTGGCAACATCAGATCCCAAGCAATTTGTTCTCAGCCTGCACTGTTTCCACCCACCCCTGTTTCTTCCCAAGGGACAAATTGTTGCTCAAGCTATCCCTGTGCCATCTTTACCTGAAAATGTCGATAAACAAGGGCCCACAGTCGCCCGGGTCCAAGTTATTGGGACAGATAAACCCAAATTGTGGTGCAATGTCAGTGGGGGTGGGGAGTCTAAACGCATTGAGATGCTTGTAGACACAGGTGCAGACTGCACAGTGATTCCAGTACAAGACTGGCCAGCACACTGGCCTTTACAAAATGTTGCTGGTCACCTTCGAGGTGTAGGAGGTCTGCAATTGGCAAGGCAATCCAAAAGCATTATTCAATTCGAGGGTCCAAACGGACAATTGGCAAATATCCGTCCATTTGTGTTAGATTATTCAGAACCTTTGTTAGGGAGAGATTTAATGGCCCAGTGGGGTGTCACAATTAATATTCCAGACTCTCCACAGCATTTTTGTGCAGCAGTCATTAAACAACAGCGCCCCACTCAAAAACTTAAGTGGAAAACAGACGAACCAGTTGATGTGAAACAGTGGCCACTCAGTAAACAAAAAATAAAAGTGCTTGAAGAACTAGTACAAGAGCAACTAAGAAAGGGCCACATTGTGGAGACCATGTCCCCATGGAACTCTCCGGTGTTTGTCATCCAAAAAGCTGACAAAAAGAGGTGGCGACTTCTCTGTGACCTCCGACAAATTAATAATGTAATTGAAGATATGGGTTCTCCCCAGCCTGGTATGCCATCCCCAACAATGCTTCCTCTAGATTGGAAATTAGCTGTTATTGATATTAAAGATTGTTTTTTCCAAATCCCATTGCACCCTGACGATGCACCGCGTTTGGCATTCTCTGTCCCTTCTATCAATTCAGAAGCTCCTATGAAAAGGTACCATTGGACCGTTCTTCCTCAGGGCCTAAAGGTATCTCCAGCTATCTGCCAGTGGTATGTCTCTTCCCTGCTTTCCCCAGTTCGTGCAGCCGCAGAGAAGGCCATCATCTACCATTATATGGATGATATCCTTGTGTGTGCCCCCAATGATGATTTACTAACACATGCGCTTGACCTAACGATCGATGCATTGATTGTTGCAGGGTTCGAGCTCCAGGAACAGAAAATTCAAAAGATGCCACCTTGGAAGTATTTGGGCTTAGAAATTGGAAATAGGACCATTGTTCCTCAAAAACTAGAAATCAATCCAAGGATCAAGACCCTTGCGGATGTCCACAAGTTGTGTGGGTCTTTGAATTGGGTAAGACCATGGCTTGGTCTGACTAATGAAGACCTTGCCCTCTTTTCAATTTACTGAAAGGGGGAGAGGACCCAGGTGCTCCTAGGTCTATTACCCCAGAGGCACGGAAAGCTCTAGAAAAGGTTCAGATTGCAATGTCCACAAGACAGGCCCACCGATGCCGGCCTGATCTGCCATTCAAATTTATCATCCTAGGTAAGTTGCCACACCTCCATGGAATTATTTTCCAGTGGGAGGAAAAACAAACACCTAAGGCAAAGGACACACCAAAAAAGGACCGGGACCAGAGGGACTCTCTCTTGATCATAGAATGGGTTTTCCTCAGTCACAAAAGGTCCAAGAGGCTGACAAAGCCTCAGGAGCTGATAGCAGAACTGATCCGGAAAGCAAGGACCCGGATCAGGGAGTTAGCAGGATGTGATTTTAAGTGCATTCACATTCCAGTTGAGTTAAAATCAGGTCAAAATACTATGAAAATACTGGAACAATTGTTTCAAGAAAATGAAGTGTTGCAGTTTGCTCTGGATTCCTACTCAGGACAATTTTCGGTAGCACGGCCCGCTTGCAAATTGTTTGAACAAGATGTTCAATTTACTTTAAAATTAAGAACTGCTCTAAGTAGGAGACCTTTAAAAAGGGCTCTGACTGTCTTTACAGATGCGTCCGGGAGGTCCCACAAGTCTGTTATGACTTGGAAAGATCCTCAAACCCAGCAGTGGGAGACGGACATTGCTGAGGTGGAAGGTTCACCTCAGGTTGCTGAATTGGCTGCAGTTGTTAGGGCTTTTGAAAGGTTCTCAGAACCATTTAATCTGATTACAGACTCTGCATACGTGGCAGGAGTAGTATCCAGAGCAGATCAAGCAATACTGCAAGATGTATCTAACATTGCACTTTTTGAATTGCTTTCCAAACTGGTAAAGTTAGTCACTCACCGAGAGCAACCCTTTTATGTGATGCATGTCAGGTCACACACTGACTTGCCAGGGTTTATTGCTGAAGGCAACAGAAGGGCAGATGCTCTTGCTGCGCCTGCAGTGATGGCCACTCTCCCAAATGTTTTTGAACAGGCAAAAATCAGCCACCAGCTTTTCCACCAAAATGCACCTGGCCTGGTTCGCCAGTTTAACATCACTCGAGAACAGGCCAAAGCGATTGTGGCCACGTGCCCAAATTGCCAACAACATGCACTCCCTACAGTGAGTACGGGAGCAAACCCAAGGGACTGAACAGTTGTGAACTGTGGCAAACAGATGTAACACACATACAGGCTTTTGGACGGCAGAAATATGTTCATGTTAGTGTAGATACCTTTTCTGGAGCGGTCTATGCTTCTGCCCACACAGGAGAATCATCTATTGATGCTATTAAGCACCTCTTACAGGCTTTTTCTTTCATGGGCATCCCCAAGGAGCTGAAAACTGATAATGGGCCTGCTTATAGATCCAAGGAATTCGGGAGCTTCCTGCAGCAATGGGGAGTAGAGCACAAAACTGGCATCCCCTACTCCCCTACAGGTCAAGCCATTGTAGAAAGAACTCACCGTGATATTAAAAGGGTCCTGGACCAGCAACAACAGGTTCTGAAGGTAGAACCTCCCCACATCCGGTTATCCAGGGCGCTATTCACAATAAATTTTCTGAATTGTTCTTTTGACAGCCTGAACCCTCCCATCCTACGCCACTTTGGGGGGAACAGTCACAGGTTGATGAAAGAAAAACCTCCAGTTTTAGTAAAGGACCCTGAGACTTGGAAAATGGTGGGACCTTACAAGATGGTTACTTGGGGACGTGGATACGCCTGTGTGTCCACCCCCTCTGGTTTAAGGTGGGTTCCTTCCAAATGGGTAAAGCCCTATGTTCCCAAGGTCTCAGAGAAATCTGCAGAAGCACCCCAGGTTGCTCACGCTGCCTGGAGAAGAAAACGCCGCGCACGTTCTCTGGAGGAAATTCCATTTAAGCCTCCTATCTGGAATAGTTTGTAATATATGTTTGTCTCAAGTTTTTGTACCAGTTTAGATCCCACTGTTTGTGTGTAGCCTCGAGACGTCATGAGACCGAGCCTGCTTCTCGTCCTACTCGTGATCATCCCACCTGCAATCTCCTACATAGTACCGCAGCCCAAACCACGTATGGACTACCTTGACAAAGGCTCTCAGACATCAACAGAGAAACTGACAACGAGCTGAATGGACTTTTCAATGGCTGGGGACTCTCGGGCTGGTTGGGATCTATTCTGAAAACTGTAATTTTAGTGCTGTTTATTTTAGTTGTAGTTATTGTAGTTTTTAGCATTGTTTTTGGAGTAATCAGACGCATGGTTCTCAAGTTAATCTCAAACTCATCTCCCCCTCCTGAAGTCTACCATTTGGAAGCCCTCAGTGCTCCAGTGGATGACCTGGAAGCCTCAGTAGAATCATTCTGCACCATAAACACAGCCCTCTTCTTTTTAAACAAAACTAGGGGGAGATGTTGTGGTGTGTTGCAATATCCTGTTTTACCTTCTCCCTTCCCCCTCGCCCCTCGCTGAGTGTGCCCTGTCAATCAGGCTAACATACCAGCAAGGCGTCGTGTGATAGGTGTCCCTAGTACCTTGAGACCCTGCCCCTTCACCTGGTTGGTGACTCACCTGTCCCCTCCCCTTCCCCTGTCCTGAGCTTAAAATGTGAATGAGACCATGCGGCTTCATTCTGTTACCAGCAGTGGCCCAGTGCAGACGTATCTGTACTCATGGAATAAACATCTGGCTACCTTCTAGCAGAATCCATTCCCTTTCTCTCCACCATCGCCAGAAGCTCTCTCCTGAGGAGAACGGAGTCCTGTCTTGTGCCCCGCTGCACTTTGCCGCCAGCCAAGGTACCTCTGGGGTTAAACACCACAGTGCTGCCTCTGGCCAAGCAGCGAAGGTCAGAACTGGCCTAGGCACCATCTAACTGGATATATTGGGATACATATTCCAATAGTACAGTGCTTGCTGTGCACCAGAGAGCACGAAGCAGGCTGGCCTGGTGGGCCTGAATATTTCTGCCAAACACACTGCATCTCACACCTTTGCTCTGGCTCAGTGCAGAACTGCAGGATTGCAGGCGCCTCCTCCCAGAGCTGCGTGAGGCGCTGGCTCCTGCAGATGTGCCCTGCCAAGCTGTCCCTGCCTCACGCTGGCCTCGCTTCCCTGGCACAAGTGCCGGGCCTGAAGGAGCTGCCCTGTGCTCCAGCCTGCCGAGCAGCCCGGCTCCCTGCCCCGGTGCCCAGAGTGCTGCACACACTGCTGGCCTTTGCCAGGAGTTGCAGGGCAGCCGGCAGAAGAGGAGGAATCCTCAGCCAGCCCAGCGGCCCGCAGCTGCCCTTGGCCTTTCTCTGCTCCTGGGCACACTCCAGACGGCCAATGCCTCCAGGCCGGGCTGTGCCCAGCACGGCTGCGCTTCCCCTCGGCAGCAGCCAGCTGCCACCTGGGCTCTGAGAGCGCAGGATTCGCCCGCTCCCGGGAAGAGGCAGCCAGGGCCCGGCTGCTGCCTCTTGCAGCTGCAGGGGCCTCCTTCCAGCCTGCCTCTGCCGGGGCTCAGGCTGCTCCAGCCTCTGCCGGGGCTCTGCTGGGGCTCCAGCCTGGGCAAGGCCGGGCCCGCTCTCACCTCACAGGCGCTGACAGCTCTGCACCACAGGAGACCTTCCTGAGCACCCTCTCTGATCTTTCTGCTTTCTCACTTGAGCAAGGCTCTCCTCTAGCCAAAGAGATTCTTGCATGTAGGGTTACAAATCCAAGTGGCAGGAACCCCAATGCTCTCCAGTCACAGCTGAAGGCCTGCATCTGCACAAGATGTTTGGGCTGCCTCATTCTTCCTTTGGTTTTGCCTTCAAATGCCATTGCCCTTACTGCCTCAACTAGAAATACTGCAGCTGTGCCATAACCAGCCAGTGGCTCATATTCCAAAGGCAGTGCGGTCTGGAGAGGATGAATGATATGAAGTCCCCTCCTCACGTATAAAACCATACAAAAGAAGCCACATGTGTGACTTAGCACCAATAAAAAACAATTGGTAATTCAGAAGGAAATGTTGAATTTTCTGAAGGGGTCAGAAGGAGGAGAATCTTCCAAGTGAGTTGATGTTTCAGAAACTTTATTAATTACAACTCTAATCTATAATTCTATGCTACAAATCTCTTTAGCAACCCTACTCTACAATCCTACTCTAAATTGGTAACAGAGATAACATCTTGACATGATTGCTATGTTCTCGTCTCCTAGGGTTAGGGTTAGGGTTACGCTTAGGCTTCGACTTAGGCTTATGCATAGGCTTAGGTTTAGGTTTGGGTTTAGGCTTAGGCTTAGGCTTAGGCTTAGGCTTAGGTTTGGGTTTAGGCTTAGGTTTAGGCTTAGGCTTAGGCTTAGGTTTAGGCTTAGGGTTGGGTTTAGGGTAAGGGTTAGAGATAGGGATAGGGTTAGGGTTTGGGTTTGGGTTAGCATTTAAGGTTAGGGTTAGGGTTTAGGTTTAGGATTAGGACTATTCGTCTTCTTCACAGAGTTGATGAGTTGTGCCAGGATGAATGGTGGCTTGGCTGAAGTTACAAATGGATGCTGTCCACCGGAAAAAAAAATACAACAAAGAACAGTGAACCATTACTTTCCAAGCTCATTGCTTCAGAGACTCAATCAGGATACATCAAGTTCCTGGAAAGACCCAGAAAGAGGAGCAATGGGACCATCTGCTCCCCAGTCATCCCCAGTGTACAAGACCTTGCCATCACAGGCAAACCTGGCCCAGAATCCCACTCATCTTTTATTGTGATTTCTTCATCATGCTGGGATTTTTTCCCTGCCAATGCTCTAGAAATGGTGCTTTCTGTCCCTGGGTTTTCTTCCTTTCAGGAAACTCCAATGACTCACACAGGCCCCTGCCTTTGAAAGATGGGCACTGTGCTAATTCCCACAGGGACAGAAAGCAGTGTCTGCCTTTCCATGCCCTGCCCCTCGTGTGCTGGGTGGCACCTTCCTTCCCAGCAGGGCCAGCCCAGTGGCACTGGGCCCTGCAGTTCCCTCTCTGCCACACAACCTGGCAGTAACCCTGGCGCAGTTCCCGTCTGCTTGAGCGTGCCAGGCAGCAGATGGGGCTGGGACAAGTCCCTCCCGGCTGTCCCTGTTTGCGTGGCAGAAACCTCTAAGGGTGGGCTGGGGGGCACAAACCAGGGCCTCTCAGAGTGAGCCCCCCACAGCCCCTCCTGCCCACAGCCAAATCTCTGAGCCCTAGGCTGGGACTGGCTTCCTTGGGTTCCTCCACCACCATTTAATGTCCCTGTACCCTGCATTGCTCTACTTCAATTCTTTTGCCTTTAGATAAAACTGAACACTCCACCAAATCACAAAAGAGGGCAACAGAAATAGTCAGAGGACAGAGCACCTCTCCTGTCAGGAAATGCAGAGGGAGGTGGAGTTATTCAGTTTTGTGAAAAACAGGCCCCAGGGAGACTTTATTGCCACTTTCCAAGACTTCAGAGTGGCTTTGAAGAAAGTGGGGGACATCTTTTTTAACAGGGCCAGTTGCAATAGGATATGGACAAATATTTTTAAACACCAAAGGCATCTAATCAGAGGTCTAAGGAAGAACTTGTTTACTCGGAGCATGGTGCAACCCTGGCACAGCTTGCCCCAAGAGCTTGTAGGAGCCCCATCCCTGCAACCATTCCAGCTTTGGTGGCAAAGGGCTCCGAGCAACCTGATCTGTTTTAAGATGTCCCTGCTCATTGCAGGACACTTGCACCACAGGACATTTACAGGGCCCTGCCAGCCCAGCCCAGTCTAGGATTCCTCACTGTTTTCATTTGAAGAGCACCAAGAGTGGAGGTGAGGAGGAAGGGGGCTCATCTGATGCCTTGGACTTGAGTGGAGGAGGAGCCCATCCCTCAGAGCCTGTTTCCCCTGCAGCCCCTTCCCATTTTACCTGCAGGAGCTCCTTGGCAGACCAGCGCCGCTCCTCGTCTGTCTGCAGGCAGCAGCTCAGGAAGTCACGCAGCAAAGCCGAGAGGAGCTTGGGCTGCCGCAGCTGTGGAGTCCCTACTGTGGCTATCAGGTGTGTAGCCTGGAGAAAAAGGAGACACCAGGCTCCACCTCCTGCTTTCACATCTCTAAGGCTCTCCCAGATCCCTGTGTTTAACCTCTGTTCTGCAGTGGCAGTTTCTGCCCTGGCAGAGACCCAGAGATGACTTTCCTTTACCAACCAAAAACCCAAACACCGATGCAGCCACAGCTTTTTCACCATCCTGCAGATCTTGCCTTGGCAGCTGATTTCATTGACTGACCTAGTTAGTGGGAACTACGTCAGCAAAAGGACATTTGCATCTCTGAGGATTCATACCAGCTTGAGAGGCTTTTTGGAAGAGGGACTTTGCTATACTAACTAATTTCAAGGGTTAGTACATGAAAGGCTTCTCTGCAGTGCTTACTGGTCCTTTAAGCGCACGGGCCCTACAACAAAAACTCATCAAGCTTTTTGTGCTGTTCTTGAAAACAATGGTAATTGGAAGAAAAGAAAGGAAATCCTTCAGTTAATACCCAGATAGGGAAACAAACATTTACCGTCTCCTCTTCAACACAGACACATTAAGATGCCTGCACAAATGTATTGGGATGGAAATGCCTGCTTGGGCACACAGGAGCCACCTGCAGCTCTGTCTCTCAGCAGTCTGAAAATTTCAGCTTCCCATTTTTGCAGCAAAAGAAAAATTGTCTAGGTCAGAAGAAGGAGAGGTTCCATCCCTTTGGTCACCCTCCAGTCATTTGGCTACTCAAGTCAATGCATAAATGGTAGGCCCATCCCAGAAAGTGCCAGGAATCACTGGGAGGTTTTGGCAGGCTCTCCGCACCACCAGGCTCTGGCTTGGTGACGTGCAGAATGTTGCTTGGGCTAGGAGAGAAACAGGGTCTCTGAGTGTTTCAGCAGCACTGCACAAGAAGCAGAAGAGACTCTGTGCATTACACCCTCATGCCCATGTTTCCCAGTGAGAAGAAACTGCACACAGGGTTAGGTTCCTCTCTAAAGACCACGGTTTTAGAAACTTTGTTGGGTTTGGGTTTTCCTTCCCTTT
>NW_026992593.1:0-48234 GCF_028769735.1 Zonotrichia leucophrys gambelii
CCGGTGGAGATGGGATCCGGTTGTCACCACTCCTGTCCAGACCAGCCCCAGCTGAGGCCCTGACTTGTGTGGCCTTGGCAGGAGCACGTCCAGTCAGGAACCTCTGGATGACCCCTGGACACCCCTGGACAGCTCTGGATGACCCCTGGACACCCCTGGATGACCCCTGGACACCCCTGGACACCCCTGGACACCCCTGGGAGACCCCTGGACACCTCTGGACAGCTCTGGACACATCTGGGCACCCCTGGACAGCTCTGGATGACCCCTGGACACCCCTGGACACCTCTGGACACCCCTGGACACCTCTGGACACCTCTGGACACCTCTGGATGACCCCTGGATGACTCCTGGACACCTCTGGATGCCTCTGGACACCTCTGGACACCCCTGGACACCCCTGGACACCTCTGGACACCTCTGGATGACCCCTGGACACCTCTGGACACCTCTGGACACCCCTGGATGACCCCTGGACACCCCTGGACACCTCTGGACACCTCTGGACACCCCTGGACACCCCTGGACACCCCTGGACATCTCTGGATGACCCCTGGACACCCCTGGACAGCTCTGGACACCCCTGGACACCCCTGGACACCCCTGGACCAACCTGATCTTCTGCAGCCCCTCCTGGGCCTCCTCCAGGCTCGGGAGGTTCCTCCCGCCCAGGAAAGGAGGAACCGGAGGCGCCGGGGCCACCACGGGGCCACCGCGGGTGACGAGTGACAAACGGCGCCGCCGACGGTCCCGGGGGCTCCTCCTCCTGCTCTGGTGGCCCCGGTGGAGCTCCTGCCGTGGCCAGGGGTGGTGGCCCCGGTGGTGGCCCAGGGTCACACCCCGGAGGTGACACCGGGGACAATGGAGGTGGCGCCTGCGCCCCGGGGGTGGCACAGGAGGTGACACAGGAGGTGACACAGGAGGTGACACGGGACGTGGCTTCCTGTCCCAGCCGTGGTGGTGGCACCAGCGGGGAGGAGCTGCCACCAAGGGGGTGGTGGCCTCGAGGGGACAATGGGGGGACACAGAGGCTTGGGGAGGGGACAGGGGCACAGGAGGGTCCAGGTGGGATGGATGTGGTGATCCAGGAGGTCCAGGAGGTCCAGGAGACCTGGACATGGTGGCCCAGGAGGTCCTGGTGGGCTGGATGTGGTGGATCAGAAGGTCCAGGCGGGCTGGACATGGTGGCCCAGGAGGTCCAAATGAGGTCCAGGTGACCTGGACATGGTGGACCAGGAGGGTCCTGATGGGCTGGGCAGGGTGGAGATGGGTCCAGGTGGGCTGGACATGGTGAGCACCTGCGGGGGTGACACGGGAGGTGACACAGGAGGTGACACAGGAGGTGACACGGGACGTGGCTTCCTGTCCCAGTCATGGTGGTGGCACCAGCGGGGAGGAGCTGCCACCAGGGGGGTGGTGGCCTCGAGGGGACAATGGGGGGACACAGAGGCTTGGGGAGGGGACAGGGGCACAGGAGGGTCCTGGTGGGATGGATGTGGTGATCCAGGAGGTCCAGGAGGTCCAGGAGGTCCAGGAGACCTGGACATGGTGGCCCAGGAGGTCCTGGTGGGGTGGACATGGAGGTCCAGGTGACCTGGATGTGGTGGTCCAGGAGGGTTCCTGTGGGGTGGGCATGGTGGAGGTGGGTCCTGGTGGGTTGGACATGGTGGTCAGGGAGGTCCAGGTGGGCTGGACATTGTGGTCCAGGAGGTCCAGGAGAGGCCCAGGTGACCTGGACATGGTGGCCCAGGAGGCCCTGGTGGGGTGGACATGGAGGTCCAGGTGACCTGGATGTGGTGGACCAGGTGGGTCCAGGTGGGCTGGACATGGTGAGCACCTGCGGGGGTGACACAGGAGGTGACACAGGAGGTGACACAGGAGGTGACACGGGACGTGGCTTCCTGTCCCAGCCGTGGTGGTGGCACCAGCGGGGAGGAGCTGCCACCAGAGGGGTGGTGGCCTCGAGGGGACAATGGGGGGACATCTGGGGCTGCTGGAGAGGGGACAGGGGCACAGGAGGGTCCTGGTGGGGTGGATGTGGTGATCCAGGAGGTCCAGGAGGTCCAGGAGGTCCAGGAGACCTGGACATGGTGGCCCAGGAGGTCCTGGTGGGGTGGACATGGAGGTCCAGGTGACCTGGTTGTGGTGGACCAGGAGAGGTCCAGGTGGGGTGGACATGGTGGAGATGGGTCCAGGTGGGTTGGACATGGTGGTCAAGGAGGTCCAGATGGGCTGGATGTGGTGATCCAGGAGGTCCAGGAGACCTGGATGTGGTGGCCCAGGAGGTCCAGGTGGGCTGGGCATGGTGGAGGTGGGTCCAGGAGACCTGGACATGGTGGACCAGGAGAGGTCCAAGAAGGATCCAGGTGACCTGGAAATGGTGGATCAGGAGGTTCAGACCACCTGGACATGGTGGCCCAAGAGATCCAGGTGGTCTGGACATGGTGACCCAGAGGGTCCAAGAAGGGTCCAGGTGGGCTGGATGTGGTGGAGGTGGGTCCAGGTGGTCAGGACATGGTGGAGATGGGTTCAGATGGGCTGGATGTGGTGGCCCAGGAGGTCCAGGAGGTCCAGGAGACCTGGACATGGTGGACCAAGAGGGTCCTGGGTGGGCTGGGCATGGTGGAGGTGGGTCCTGGTGGGTTGGACATGGTGGTCAGGGAGGTCCAGGAGACCTGGACATGGTGGACCAGGAGGGTCCTGGGTGGGCTGGGCATGGTGGAGATGGGTCCAGGTGGTCAGGACATGGTGGAGATGGGTTCAGGTGGGCTGGATGTGGTGGTCCAGGAGGTTCAGGTGGGCTTGGACATGGTGGGCCCAGGGTGTCCAGGAGGTCACCCAGGACCTCTCAGGGGTCTCAGGATGGACCCAGGTGTCCAGGTCCTACCAAAGCTCCAGAAGGTGACCCAGGACCTTTCAGGGGGTCACCAGGGGGAACCAGGTCCAGGTGGACCCCAGTGTGCAGGTCCTACCAAACCTCCAGAACATCACCTGGACCTTTCAGGTGTCACCCAGGTGGGCCCCAGGTGTCCAGGTCCCACCAAAGCTCCAGAACATCACCTGGACCTTCCAGGTGTCCAGGCCCAGGTGGATGCCAATGTCCAGGTCCTACCAAAGGTCCAGGAGATGACCCAGGTCCTTTCAGTGGTCACTCAAGTGTCCAGGTTGAGGTGGACCCCAATGTCCAGGTCCCACCAAAAGGTCTGGGAGATGACCCAGGACCTTTCAGTGGTCACCCAGGTGTCCAAGTCCAGGTGTCCAGGTCCCACCAAAGCTCCAGGAGGTCACCCAGGTCCTTTCAGGTGTCATCCAGGTGTCCAGATCCAGGTGGACCCCAATGTCCAGGTCCTACCAGGGATCCAGGAGATCACCCAGGACCTGTCAGAGATCTCAGGATGGACCCAGGCCCAGGTGGACCCCAATGTCCAGGTCCCACCAAAGGTCTGGGAGATGACCCAGGTCCTTCCAGGTGTCACCCAGGTGTCCAAGTCCAGGTGTCCAGGTTCCACCAAAGCTCCAGAACATCACCTGGACCTTCCAGGTGTCACCCAGGTGTCCATGCCCAGGTGGGCCCCAATGTCCAGGTCCCACCAAGTGTCCAGAATGTCACCAGGACCTTCCAGGTGCCACCAGGGTGACCCAGCTGTCCATGACCTATTGAGGGGGGGGGGGTCTCAGGGAGGACCCTCCCGACCCCCCCAGCCCAGAACTGTCCCTGCTGTCCCCTGATGTCCCCTGGTGTCCCCAATGTCCCCAGTGCCACCCCAGTGTCCCCAAGGTCCCCAGTGTCCCCCAATGTCCCCAGTGCCACCCCAGTGTCCCCAAGGTCCCCAGTGTCCCCAGCGTCCCCCCAGTGTCCCCCCCAGTGTCCCCCTCTGTCCCCTGATGTCCCCTGGGGTCCCCAATGTCCCCAGTGCCACCCCAGTGTCCCCAAGGTCCCCAGTGTCCCCAGCGTCCCCCCAGTGTCCCCCTCTGTCCCCTGCTGTCCCCTGATGTCCTCTGGGGTCCCCAGTGTCCCCCAGTGCCATCCCAATTGTCCTCCAATGTCCCCAGTGTCCCCCCAGTGCCACCCCAGTGTCCTCAGTGTCCTCCACTGCCATCTCAATGTCCCCAGTGTCCCCAGTGTCCCCTCAGTGCCACCTCAATGTCCCCAATGTCCCCAGTGTCCCTCAATGTCCCCCTGTGTCACTGGTGCCACCCCCAGTGCCACCCAATGTCCTCTGGCTGTCCCCAATGCCCACCCCCAGTGCCACCCCAATTGTCCCCCAGCGTCCCCAATGTACCCAGTTGTACCCCAATGTCCCCCCCAGTGCCACCCCAATTGTCCTCCAATGTCCCCAATGTCCCCAGTGCCACCCCAGCGTCCCCCAATGTCCTCTGGTGTCCCCAGCGTCCCCTCGGTGTCCCCCAATATCCCCCCCAGTGTCCCCAATGTCCCCAATGTCCCCAGTGTCCCCAGTGTCCCCCTCTGTCCCCTGATGTCCCCAATGTCCCCTGATGTCCCCAGTGTCCCCCCAGCGCCACCCCAGTGTCCTTAGTGTCCTCCACTGCTATCTCAATGTCCCCAGTGTCCCCAGTGTCCCTCAATGTCCCCCTGTGTCACTCGTGCCACCCCCGGTGTCCCCCCCAGTGCCATCTCAGTGCCACCCAATGTCCCCTGGCTGCCCCCAATACCCACCCCAGTGCCACCCCAATTGTCCCCCCGCGTCCCAAATGTACCCAGTTGTACCCCAATGTCCCCAGTGCCACCCCAATTGTCCTCCAATGTCCCCAATGTCCCCCCCAGTGCCACCCCAGTGTCCCCTGATGCCCCCTGGTGTCCCCTGATGTCCCTCAGTATCCCCCAGTGTCCCCAGTTGTCCCCCAGTGTCCCCAGTGCCATCCCAGTGTCCCCCAATGTCCCCTGATGTCCCCAGTGTCCCCCCAGCGCCACCCCAGTGTCCTCAGTGTCCTCCACTGCCATCTCAATGTCCCCAGTGTCCCCAGTATCCTGCAATGTCCCCCTGTGTCACTCGTGCCACCCCCGGTGTCCCCCCCAGTGCCATCTCAGTGCCACCCAATGTCCTCTGGTGTCCCCAATGCCCACCCCCAGTGCCACCCCAATTGTCCCCCAGCGTCCCCAATGTACCCAGTTGTACCCCAATGTCCCCAGTGCCACCCCAATTGTCCTCCAATGTCCCCAATGTCCCCAGTGCCACCCCAGCGTCCCCCAATGTCCTCTGGTGTCCCCAGTGTCCCCTCAGTGTCCCCCAGTGTCCCCAATGTCCCCAGTTGTCCCCCAATGTCCCCAGTGCCATCCCAGTGTCCCCAATGTCCCCCTCTGTCCCCTGATGTCCCAATGTCCCCCCAGTGCCACCCCAGTGTCCTTAGTGTCCTCCACTGCCATCTCAATGTCCCCAGTGTCCCCAGGATCCCCAGTGTCCCCTCAGTGCCACCCCAATGTCCCCCCAGTGCCACCCCAGTGTCCTTAGTGTCCTCCACTGCCATCTCAATGTCCCCAGTGTCCCCAAGTGTCCCCAGTGTCCCCTCAGTGTCCCCCAATGTCCCCCCCAGTGCCACCCCAGTTGTCCCCCAGTGTCCCCTCAGTGTCCCCCAACTGTCCCCCAGTGTCCCCAGTGCCATCTCACTGTCCTCAATGTCCCCAGTGTCCCCAGTGTCCCCAGTATCCTGCAATGTCCCCCTGTGTCACTCGTGCCACCCCCGGTGTCCCCCATGTCCCCTCAGTGTCCCCCCATGTCCCCCAGTGTCCCCAATGTCCCCAGTGCCCTCCCAGTGTCCCCAATGTCCCCTCCCCGTCCCTCAGGCAGTCCCCCGCTCTCTCCTCGCTCTCCCCCAGGGGTGGCCGGAGGTGACCGAAAGTGGCCAGAGGTGACCAAAGATGACCAAAGGTGACCAAAGGTGGCCACAGGTGACCAAAGGTGGCGACAGGTGGCCAGGGTGACCAAAGGTGGCCGGAGGTGACCAAAGGTGGCTGGAGGTGGCTGCAGGTGGCCGGGGGGGACCGAAGGTGGTCAGGGGTGGCCAGAGGTGACAGAAAGTGGCTGCAGGTGGCCGGGGGTGACCGGGGTGACCAAAGGTGGCCAGGAGTGGCCACAGTGGCCAGAGGTGTTCAGAGGTGGCCGGAGGTGACCAAAGCTGGCCAGAGGTGGCCGGGGGTGGCCAGAGGTGACCGAAAGTGACCAAAGGTGGCCAGGGGTGGCCACAAGTGGCTGGAGGTGACCGAAGGTGGTCGGGGGTGGCCAGAGGTGACAGAAAGTGGCTGCAGGTGGCCGGGGGTGACCGGAAGTGACCAAAGATTACCAAAGGCGGCCACAGGTGGCCGAAGGTGGCCACAGGTGACCGAAGGTGGCCACAGTGGCCGGAGGTGACAGAAGGTGACCAAAGGTGGGCAGAGGTGGCTGAAGGTGGCCACAGGTGACCTGAGGTGACCACGGGTGGCCGCAGGTGGTCAGGGGTGGCCAGAGGTGGCTGGGGCTGACCAAAGGTGGCCAGAGGTGACCAAAGGTGGCCGGGGATGGCCACAGGTGACCTGAGGTGACCACAGGTGGCCGCAGGTGGTCAGGGGTGGCCAGAGGTGGCTGGGGCTGACCAAAGGTGGCCACAGTGGCTGGAGGTGACCGAAGGTGGCCACAGTGGCCGGAGGTGGCCAGGGGTGACCAAAGGTGACCGGTGGCCGGGGCTGCGGCCACCACCGGCCACTGTGTGCAGCTTCCCTTGGTTGAATCCATAAATCCTTGTGTTGATGTTCATCTTCCTTTCTCAAGCTGCTTTTCACTGTTTTGTTAAGGCATGAGATAAGTATCTTCCCTTTTATATATTCTAAAGCTATAGTTTCAAAAGATCCTTACTACAAGCAATATTCTAAAATTATACTTCTAAAGGTCTTTATTGCAAAACTCTTTAAGGCTTAACTACAAGCAGAAAGTTCCTGTCAAAAAGCAACATCCTTAAAGCTTTAATTCAAATGCTCCTAAATCAACTTAAGGCTTATTAGGGTTAATTGTGAACAAAAGATAGGTTCAAAGGCCTTCTTCCATGCTTTATTTTTGTCAGTTATTATTAAAATTCGTCTTTATAATTGTCCCATGGTTGGTTTTCACACATGTTGCAATCATAAACACACACGTTGCCTGTATGTACCTGACCTCAAACACAGATTTGAATTTCACAGGGTGAAGCGGGAGAAGGGCAACGAGGCAGCCGCGCTCCTCTGGGCAGCGCCGCCACGCGAGGCCGAGGCTTCACTAGGCCGCGCGTTGCTAAGCAACGCGTCGCGCTCTGACACAACTTCCTGTAGCGGTCGCTTAGCAACGCGTCGCGCTACTGACGTCACTTCCTCATTCTCCCTCACCGGCGCCGCCATCATGGCGGCCGTGTCGGTATTCCCGTCCCCAGGCGAGCTCGGCGCGGCGCTGGCGCGGTCGGTGGCGGAGGCGGCGGCCGAGGCGGTGGCAAGCAGCGGCCGCTTCACGCTGGGGCTGTCCGGGGGCTCGCTGGTGCAGCTGCTGGCGCGGGAGCTGCCGCCCGCCCTCAGCGCCGTGGCCGGCTCCGAGCCGAGCCGCTGGCTGGTGGCGTTCTGCGATGAGCGCCTGGTGCCGCCCGAGCACCCCGAGAGCACCGGCGGCGCCTACCGGGTGAGCGCGGCTCCGCCACGGGCTGCGGGGCTCCACCGGTCCCTCCCAGTTCGGCCCAGTTCCCCCTCAGTCCCTCCCAGTCTGGCCCAGTTCGGCCCAGTTCCCCCCATTTCCCTCCCACTCTCCCCCTCAGTGCGTCCCAGTCTCCCAGTTCCTCCCAGTCTGGCCCAGTTCCCTCCAACCCCTCCCAGTCCCCTCTCGGTCCCTCCTGACTCCCCTCAGCTCCTCCGAGTTCCTCCCAGTTCCTCCTAGTGCTCCCAGTTTGGCCCAGTTCGGCCCAGTTTCCCCCTCAGTTCCCCTCAATCCTTTCCCAGTCCTTCCTGACTCCCCTCAGCTCCTCCCAGTGCTCCCAGTTCCTCCCAGTCTGGCCCAGTTCCCCCATTTCCCTCTCAGTCTCTCCTGACTTCTCTCAGTCCCTCCCAGTGCTCCCAGTCTGGCCCAGCTCCTCCCAGTTTGTCCCCGTTCCCCCCTCAGTCTCTCCGAACTCCCCTCAGCGCCTCCCAGTGCTCCCAGTTCCTCCCAGTTTGGCCCAATCCCCTCCCAGTCTCCTAACCCCCCTCAGTTCCTCCCAGTTCCTCCCAGTGCTCCCAGTTTGGCCCAGTCTGGCCCAGTTTCCCCTCAGTTCCCTTCAATCCTTTCCCGGTCTCTCCTGACTCCCCTCAGTCCCTCCCAGTCCCTCCCAGTTCGGCCCAGTCTGGCCCAGTTCCCTCCTCGGTTCCCCCATTTCCCTCAATCCCTCCTAACTCCCCTTAGCGCCTCCCAGTGCTCCCAGTTTCTCCCAGTTTGGCCCAGTCCCCCCTCAGTGCCTCCATTTCCCTCCCAGTCTCCCCTGACTCCCCTCAGTTCCTCCCAGTGCTCCCAGTTCCTCCCAGTCTGGCCCAGTTTCCCCCTCAGTTCCCTTCAATCCTTTCCCGCTCTCTCCTCACTCTCCTCAGCTCCTCCCAGTGCTCCCAGTTCGGCCCAGTCTGGCCCAGTTCCCGCCATTTCCCTCCCAGTTCCTCCTGACTCCCCTCAGCTCCTCCCAGACTCTCCCAGTCCCTCCCAGTTCGGCCCAGTCTGGCCCAGTCCCCCCATTTCTCTCCCAGTTTCTCCTGATTCCCCTCAGCTTTTCCCAGTCCCTCCCAGTGCTCCCAGTTTGGCCCAGTCTGGCCCAGTTCCCCCCAGTCCCTTCCCAGTCTCTCCTGACTCCCCTCAGCTCCTCCCAGTACTCCCAGTAACCCTGCCCTGCTCTCTCCCAGTCCCTCCCAGTGCTCCCAGTTTCCATTCCCAGTTCCCCCCAGTTTCCCCTCACAGCGTTCCCAGTGCCTCCCAGTGCTCCCAGTTTACCCAGTTTAACCCTTTCAGACCCAGCTGCTGTCCCAGTTTAACCCTACCCAGTTTGCCCAGTTTAACCAGTTTAACCCTTCTCAGTTTGCCCAGTTTACCCAGTGCTCCCAGTTTAACCCCTCCAGTTCCAGCTGCTGTCCCAGTTCCCAGTGCTCCCAGTTTAACCAGTTTAACCCTTCAGGCCCAGCTGCTGTCCAGTGTTCCCAGTGTTCCCAGTTTAACCCTTTCAGTGTTTCCAGTTTAACCAGTTTAACCCTTCAGGCCCAGCTGCTGTCCCAGTGCTCCCAGTGTTCCCAGTTTAACCCAGTTTAACCCTTCAGGCCCAGCTGCTGTCCCAGTGTTCCCAGTGTTCCCAGTTTAACCCTTCCCAGTGTTCCCAGTTTAACCCAGTTTAACCCTTCCCAGTGTTCCCAGTTTAACCAGTTTAACCCTTTCAGTGTTCCCAGTTTAACCAGTTTAACCCCTTCAGGCCCAGCTGCTGTCCCAGTGTTCCCAGTGTTCCCAGTGTTCCCAGTTTAACCCCCTCAGTCCCAGTGTTCCCAGTTTAACCAGTTTAACCCCTTCAGGCCCAGCTGCTGTCCCAGTGTTCCCAGTTTAACCAGTTTAACCCCTCAGGCCCAGCTGCTGTCCCAGTTTAACCAGTTTAACCCTTTCAGTGTTCCCAGTTTAACCCCTCCAGTTCCAGCTGCTGTCCAGTTTAACCAGTTTAACCCTTTCAGTGTTCCCAGCTGCTGTCCCAGTTTACCCAGTTTAACCCTTTCAGTGTTCCCAGTTTAACCCAGTTTAACCCTTCCCAGTGTTCCCAGTTTAACCAGTTTAACCCCTTCAGGCCCAGCTGCTGTCCCAGTGTTCCCAGTTTAACCAGTTTAACCCTTTCAGTGCTCCCAGTGTTCCCAGTTTACCCAGTTTAACCAGTTTAACCCCTCAGGCCCAGCTGCTGTCCCAGTGTTCCCAGTTTAACCAGTTTAACCAGTTTAACCCCTCAGGCCCAGCTGCTGTCCCAGTGTTCCCAGTGTTCCCAGTGTTCCCAGTTTAACCAGTTTAACCCCTTCAGGCCCAGCTGCTGTCCCAGTTTACCCAGTTTAACCAGTTTAACCCCTCAGGCCCAGCTGCTGTCCCAGTGTTCCCAGTTTACCCAGTTTAACCAGTTTAACCCTTCAGGCCCAGCTGCTGTCCCAGTGTTCCCAGTTTAACCAGTTTAACCCCTTCAGGCCCAGCTGCTGTCCCAGTGTTCCCAGTTTAACCCTTCCCAGTGTTCCCAGTTTAACCAGTTTAACCCTTCAGGCCCAGCTGCTGTCCCAGTGTTCCCAGTTTAACCAGTTTAACCCTTCCCAGTGTTCCCAGTTTAACCAGTTTAACCCTTTCAGTGTTCCCAGTTTAACCCTTTCAGTGTTCCCAGTTTAACCAGTTTAACCCCTCAGGCCCAGCTGCTGTCCCAGTTTAACCAGTTTAGCCCAGTTTAACCAGTTTAACCCCTCAGGCCCAGCTGCTGTCCCAGCTCGCTGCCCCCCCCCAGGTGCTCTGGGTCCGTTCCGAGCTGGGCCCGGCCGAGGCTGCGCGGGAATACGAGGGCAGGCTGAGACAGGTACTGGGCAAACTGGGAGCACTGGGAGGGACTGGGAATGGGACTGGGGCAACTGGGAGGGACTGGGAGCACTGGGAATGGACTGGGAGCACTGGGAGGGACTGGGAATGGGCACTGGGATCAGTCCCTGGGCTGAACTGGTCCATACTGGTCCAAACTGGTCCGTACTGGTCCAAACTGGTGCAGACTGGTCCGCACTGGTCCGTATTGATCTGAACTGATCCATACTGGTCCATACTGGTCCATACTGGTCCAAACTGGTCCAAACTGGTCCATACTGGTCCAAACTGTACTGGTCCATATTGATCCGTACTGTTCCATACTGGTCGAGAGCGATCTGAACTGATCCATACTGGTCCGTACTGGTCCATATTGATCTGAACTGGTCCGTACTGGTCCGTATTGATCTGAACTGGTTTTGCAGGCGTTCCCAGGCGAGGACCCCCCCAGTTTGACCTGCTGCTGTTGGGGGTGGGGCCGGACGGTCACACCTGCTCGCTGTTCCCGGGACACGCCCTGCTCCAGGTCACCCCAATTCCCAAATTCCCAAAATTCCCAAAATTCTGGGAATTTCCCCATCATTTTCCTTCCATTTCTCCTGCTTTTCCTGTTATTTTTTCCCATTTTTCCTATGTTTTGCTGTCATTTTTCCTGTTATTCCTCCCATTAATTTTCCCCATTTTCCCATTAATTTTCCCTATTTTTTTCCGATTATTTTTCCCATTATTTTCCCCATTATTTTCTCATTCTTTTCCCATTTTTCCCGTGTTTTTCTGTCATTTTTCCTATTAATTCCTCCCATTATTTTCCCCATTTCCCATTAATTTTCCCCATTTTTCCCATTAATTTTCCCTATTTTTCCCATTATTTTCCCCATTATTTTCCCATTCTTTTTCCCATTTTTCCCGTGTTTTTCTGTCATTTTTCCTATTAATTCCTCCCATTATTTTCCCCTTTTTTACCATTAATTTTCCCCATTATTTTCCCATTAATTTTCCCTGTTTTTCCCATTATTTTCCACATTATTTTCCCATTCTTTTCCCCATTTTCCCCATGTTTTCCTGTAATTTTTCCTGTTATTCCTCCCATTAATTTTCCCCATTTTCCCATTAATTTTCCCCATTTTTCCCATTAATTTTCCCTATTTTTTCCATTATTTTCCCATTAATTTTCCCTATTTATCCCATTATTTTCCCATGATTTTTCCCTGAATTTTCCCTGTTACTTTCCTGATATTTTCCCCATAATTTCCCCTCGGATTTTTCCCAATTTCCCGGTGTTTTTCCCCATTTCCAGGAGCAGAATTCCCTGATTTCCTTCCTGGAGGACTCTCCCAAGCTCCTCTCCATGGGTTCCTCCTTTCCCTTTATTTTTCCTGTTATTTTTCCCATGATTTTTCCCATTTTTTGTGATATTTTTCCCTGAATTTCCCCCATTATTTTTTCCCAATTTCCCACTATTTTCCCATTGTTTTTCCTGTTGTTTTTTCCCATTATTTTCCCAATTTTTCCCATTATTTTTCCCTCTTTTTCCCATAATTTTCCCCTATTTTTCCCATTATTTTCTCAAATTTTCCTGTTATTTTTCCCATTATTTTCCCATTATTTTCCCATTTTCCCCATTATTTTTCCCATTATTTTCCCTGGTTTTTGTGCTATTTTCCCCTGTTTTTTCCACCCGGATTTGTCCCAATTTCCCGGTGTTTTTCCCCATTTCCAGGAGCAGAATTCCCTGATTTCCTTCCTGGAGGACTCTCCCAAGCCCCTCCCCAGGGGCTCCTCCTTTCCCATTATTCTTTCCTGTTATTTTTCCCGTTATTTTTCCCATTTTTTGTGCTATTTTCCCCTGAATTTCCCCCATTATTTTTTCCCAATTTCCCACTATTTTCCCATTGTTTTTCCTGTTATTTTCCCATTATTTTCCCATTATTTTCCCATTATTTTCCCATTATTTTCCCATTATTTCCCCCCCTATTTTTCCCATTATTTTCTCAAATTTTCCTGTTATTTTTCCCATTATTTTCCCATTATTTTCCCCATTTTCCCCATGATTTTTCCCTGAATTTTCCCTGTTACTTTCCTGATATTTTCCCCATTTTTTCCCATTGGATTTTTCCCAATTTCCCGGTGTTTTTCCCCATTTCCAGGAGCAGAATTCCCTGATTTCCCACCTGGAGGACTCTCCCAAGCCCCTCCCCAGGGGCTCCTCCTTTCCCTTTATTTCCAATTATTTTTCCCATTAATTCTCTCATTATTTTTCCAATTTTTCCCTTTATTTTCCCCTGGATTTTCCCCATGACTTTTTCCTAATTTCCTATTATTTTCCCAATATTTTCCCTGTTATTTTTCCCATTATTTTCCCCATTAATCCCATTATTCCCATTCCCATTCTCCCATTATTTTCCCCTATTTTTCCCATAATTTTCCCCTATTTTTCCCATTCCCATTTTCCTGTTATTTTCCCATTATTTTCCCATTATTTTCTCAAATTTTCCTGTTATTTTTCCCATTATTTTTCCCATTATTTTCCCCATTATTTCCCCTATTTCCCCCCCTATTTTTCCATTATTTTCTCAAATTTTCCTGTTATTTTTCCCATTATTTTTCTGACTATTTTTTCTCATTCTTCCCCATTTTTTCCCATTATTTTCCCCTGGATTTTCCTATTATTTTTCCCATTATTTCCTCATTATTTCCCCCATTATTTCTCCTAACACTTTTCCCATTTTCCCCTATTATTCCCCCATGATTTTCCCCAATATTTTCCCTATTTTTCCTATTACTTTTCCATTATTTTTCCCATTTTCACTGGGTTTTTTCCCCCATTTTTTGTGCTATTTCCCCTGTTTTTTTCTGCCCGGATTTTTCCAATTTCCCGGTGTTTTTCCCATTTCCAGGAGCAGAATTCCCTGATTTCCCACCTGGAGTACTCTCCCAAGCCCCTCTCCATGGGTTCCTCCTTTCCCTTTATTCCCCATTATTTTCTCATCATTTTTCCCATTATTTTTCCCATTATTTTTCCCATTATTTTTCCAAGTTTTTCCCCTTGGATTTTCTCCTGCTTTTCCCATTATTTTTCCCGTTATTTTTCCTGTTATTTTTCCCATTGTTTTTCCCCAATTTTTCTGTGGATTTCTCCCATTATTCCCCCCAAATATTTCCCCAATATTTTTCACATTATTTCCCCTGGATTTTCCCAATTTTCCCCATTATTTTCCCATTATTTTCCCATTATTTTCCTGTTATTTTCAGCCATTATTTTCCCATTTTTGCTGACTATTTTGCCTCTTTTTTCCCCTGGATTTTCCTGTTATATTTCTCATTATTTTCCTCATTTTTCCCATTAATTCTCCCATTATTTTCCCCATTTTTCCAATTGTTTTTCCCTGGATTTTCCCCATTTTTCCTTGGATTTTTCCCCATTTTTTGTGCTGTGTTCCCCATTATTTTCCCCATTATTTTCTCCTGTATTTTTCCCATTATTTCCCAATTTCTCCCATTATTTTCCCCATTTTTTGTGCTATTTTCCCCCTGTTTTTTCCCCATTATTTCCCATTGGATTTTTCCCAATTTCCCGGTGTTTTTCCCCATTTCCAGGAGCAGAATTCCCTGATTTCCCACCTGGAGGACTCTCCCAAGCCCCTCCCCAGGGGCTCCTCCTTTCCCTTTATTTCCCATTATTTTTCTCATAATTTTCCCCATTTTCTGTTATTTTTTCCCCATGATTTTCCCATTATTTTTTCGTGCTATTTTCCCCATTATTTTCCCCTGGATTTTCCCCATTTCCCATTATTTTCTCAAATTTTCCTGTTATTTTTCCCATTATTTTCCCCATTTTCCCCATTGTTTTTCCCATTATTTTCCCCGTTTTTTTTGCTATTTTCCCCCTGTTTTTTCCCCACAATTTCCCCCGGATTTTTCCCAATTTCCCCTTGGATTTTTCCCAATTTCCCGGTGTTTTTCCCCATTTCCAGGAGCAGAATTCCCTGATTTCCCACCTGGAGGACTCTCCCAAGCCGCCTCCCCGGCGGGTGACGATGACGCTGCCGCTGCTCAACGCGGCCAAATCCCTGCTGGTCGTGGCCACCGGGGCTGCCAAGGCCCCTGTGATCAAGGTTTGGGCTGAAATCCTGGGATTTTGGCTTAATTCCCATTTTTGGGGGTTAAATCCTGGTTTTTTGGGGGGTTAAATCCCATTTTTGCAGCTAAAATCGCCATTTTTGGGGCTAAAATCGCCATTTTTTGGGTCCAACCCCCATTTTCGGGGCCCAGCTTTCCATTTTTGGGGTTAAATTTGTGATTTTTGGTGTCCCCACAGCGGATCCTGGAGCAGCAGGAGGATCCCGACCCCGTCCCGGCCGCGCGGCTCCGGCCCCGCTCGGGGCGGCTCCGGTGGCTCCTGGACCGGGAGGCGGCGGCCGAGCTGGGGCAGCGCCCGTGAGCCTGGAATTCCATGGGAAATCCGGGAATTCCGGGGGAAAAATGGGAAATGGGGATGGAGGAATTCCGGGAAAAATAACCCAGGAAAAATGGACTTGGAATGGAAACATTCGTGTGGGAAAAATGGGAAAAAATGTCTTTAAAATGGAGGAATTCCGGAAAAAATAGCCCAGGAAAAATGTGCTTAAAATGGAGAAAATCCCAGGAAAAATGGACTTGAAATGGAAAAATTCCGTGGGAAAAAATGGGAAAAAAATGCCCTTAAAATGGAGAAATTCCAGGAAAAAATGTCCGAAAAAATTGAGAAAATCCAGAGAAAAATGTCCTTAAAATTGGGAAATTCCAAGGTAAAATGTCTTTAAAATTGAGAAATTCCGTGGAAAAAAGGGAAGAAATATCGTTAAAATTGAGAAATTCCATGGAAAAATGGAAGAATTCCATGGAAAAATGGAAGAATTTCATGGGAAAATGTCTTTAAAATGGAGAAATTCCATGGGGAAATGTTCTTAAAATTGGGAAATTCCCAGGTAAAATGTCTTTAAAATGGAGAAATTCAATGGAAAATTTGGGAATTCCGGGGGAAAATGGGAAATGTGGATGGAGGAATTGTGGAAAAAATAACCCAGGAAAAATGGACTTGGAATGGAGAAATTCCGTGAGAAAAATGGGAAAAAATGTCTTTAAAATGGAGAAATTCCGGAAAAAAACTCAGCAAAAATGTCCTTAAAATGGAGAAAATCCCAGGAAAAATGGACTTGAAATGGAAAAATTCCAGGAAAAAAGCCCAGCAAAAATGTCCTTAAAATGGAGAAATTCCATGAAAAAATGTCCTAAGAAATGGAGAAAATCCAGAGAAAAATGTCCTTAAAATTGGGAAATTCCCAGGTAAAATGTCTTTAAAATGGAGAAATTCAATGGAAAAATCGGGAATTCCCGGGAAAAAATGGGAAATGTGGATGGAGGAATTCCGGAAAAAATAACCCAGGAAAAATTCCGTGGGGAAAATGTGAAAAAAGGTCCTTAAAATGGAGGAATTCCATGGGAAAATGTCTTTAAAATTGAGAAATTCCATGGAAAATTTGGGAATTCCGGGGGAAAAATGGGAAATGTGGATGGAGGAATTGTGGAAAAAATAACCCAGGAAAAATGGACTTGGAATGGAGAAATTCTGTGGGAAAATGTTCTTAAAATGGAGAAATTCCATGAAAAAATGTCCTAAGAAATGGAGAAAATCCAGAGAAAAATGTCCTTGAAATGGAGAAATTCCGGAAAAAAAACCAGCAGAAATGTCCTTAAAATTGAGAAAATCCCAGAAAAATGTCCTTAAAATTGGGGAATTCCATGGGGAAATTCGGGAATTCCGGGGAAAAATGGGAAATGGGGATGGAGGAATTCCAGAAAAAATAACCCAGGAAAAATGGACTTGGAATGGAAAAATTCCGTGGGAAAAATGGGAAAAAATGTCCTTAAAACGGAGAAATTCCGTGGGAAAATGTCTTGAAAATGGAGAAATTCCATGAAAAAATGTAGGAATTCCACGAGGAAAATGTCCTTAAAATTGAGAAATTCCCAGGAAAATGTCTTTAAAATGGAGTAATTCCCAATATCTTTAAATTTAAAGATATTCCCAAATATCTTTGAAATTGAGAAATTCAATGGAAAATTCGGGAATTCCGGGAGAAACGGGAAATGTGGACTCGGGATGGAGGAATTCTGGAAAAAAACCAGGAAAAATGGACTTGGAATGGAAAAAATGTGCTTAAAATGGAGGAATCCCGTGGGAAAATGTCTTTAAAATTGAGAAATTCCATGAAAAAATATCCTAAAAAATGGAGAAAATCCAGAGAAAAATGTCCTTAAAATTGAGGAATTCCCAATATCTTTAAATTTAAAGATATTCCCAAATATTTTTAAAATTGAGAAATTCAATGGAAAATTCGGGAATTCCAGGAGAAACGGGAAATATGGACTCGGGATGGAGGAATTCCAGAAAAAAACACCCAGGAAAAATGGACTTGAAATGGAAAAATTCCAGAAAAAAACCCAGCAAAAATGTCCTTAAAATGGAGAAATTCCGTGGGAAAATGTCCTAAGAAATGGAGAAAATCCAGAGAAAAATGTCCTTAAAATTGGGAAATTCCCAGGTAAAATGTCTTTAAAATGGAGAAATTCAATGGAAAAAAATGGAAAAATTGCGTGGAAAAAATGGGAAGAAATATCGTTAAAATTGAGAAATTCCATGGAAAAATGGAAGAATTCCATGGGAAAATGGAAGAATATCATCGAAAAATGTCTTTAAAATTGAGAAATTCAATGGGAAATTCGGGAATTCCGGGGGAAAAATGGGAAATGTGGATGGAGGAATTGTGGAAAAAATAACCCAGGAAAAATGGACTTGGAATGGAAAAATTCCGTGGAAAAAAATGTCCTTAAAATGGAGAAATTCCATGAAAAAATGTCCTAAGAAATGGAGAAAATCCAGAGAAAAATGTCCTTAAAATTGGGGAAATTCCCAGGTAAAATATCTTTAAAATGGAGAAATTCAATGGAAAATTCGGGAATTCCCGGGAAAAAATGGGAAATGTGGATGGAGGAATTCCAGAAAAAAAATCCCAGGAAAAATTCCGTGGGAAAAATGGGAAAAAAGGTCCTTAAAATGGAGGAATTCCGTGGGAAAATGTCCTTAAAATTGAGAAATTCAGTGGAAAATTCGTGAATTCCGGGGAAAAAATGGGAAATGTGGATGGAGGAATTCCGGAAAAAATAACCCAGGAAAAATGGACTTGGAATGGAAAAATTCCGTGGGAAAAATGGGAAAAAATGTGCTTAAAATGAAGAAATTCCAGGAAAAAATGTCTTTAAAATGGAGGAATTCCATGGGGAAATGTCCTTAAAATTGAGAAAATCCAGAGAAAAATGTCCTTAAAATTGGGGAATTCCCAATATCTTTAAATTTAAAGATATTCCCAAATATCTTTAAAATTGAGAAATTCAATGGAAAATTTGGGAACTCCGGGAGAAATGGGAAATCTGGATTCGGGATGGAGGAATTCCAGAAAGAAAAAACCAGGAACAAAGGACTTGGAATGGAAAAATTACGTGGAAAAAAATGTCCTTAAAATGGAGAAATTCCATGAAAAAATGTCCTAAGAAATGGAGAAAATCCAGAGAAAAATGTCTTAAAAATGGAGAAATTCCAGAAAAAAACCCAGCAGAAATGTCCTTCAAATGGAGAAAATCCCAGGAAAAATGTCTTTAAAATGGAGAAATTCCATGGAAAATTTGGGAATTCCGGGGGAAAAATGGGAAATGTGGATGGAGGAATTCCAGAAAAAAACACCCAGGAAAAATGGACTTGAAATGGAAAAATCCCAGGAGAAAAATGGAGAAATTCCATGGAAAAATGTCCTAAGAAATGGAGAAAATCCAGAGAAAAATGTCCTTAAAATTGGGAAATTCCCAGGTAAAATGTCCTTAAAATGGAGAAATTCCATGGAGTAATTCCATGGAAAAATGGGAAAAAATATCCTTAAAATTGAGGAATTTCATGGAAAAATGGGCTGGGAATGCAGAAATTCTGGAAAAAAAAAAAACCAGCAAAAATGTCCTTAAAATAGAAAAATTCCAGGGAAAAAATGTCCTTAAAATGGAGAAATTCCATGGAAAAATGGGAAAAAATGTATTTAAAATTGAGGAATTTCTGGGGAAAATGGGCTGGGAAAATTCCCATGAAAAATTTCTTTAAAATTGAGAAATTCCATGGAAAAAATGGCTTTAAAGTGGAGAAATTCCATGGGAAAAATGGGAAAAAAATGTCCTTAAAATTGAGGAATTCCATGGAAAAAAATGTTCTGGGAATGGAGAAATTCTGGAAAAAAAAGTCCTTAAAATTGAGAAATTCCCATGAAAATTTTCTTTAAAATTGAAAAATTCCATGGAAAAATGTTCCTTAAAATTAAGGAATTCCAGGAAAAATATCCTGGGAATTTCTCAATTCCAGGAAAAAAAAAATGTTTCTGGAAGTGAAAATTCCAATGGAAATTAATTAATAGAATGAATTAATTAATGGAATTCCCAGGAAAAAAAATGTCCCAGAAATTGAGGATTTTCCATGGGAAAATATCTCAGGAATTGAGAATTCCAATGGGATTTTTGGATTCTTTTAATTGGGATTTTTTTGGATTTTTGATCCTTTTTTGGGGGGGATTTTTGGCTTTTTAGTTTGGGAGTTTTGAAATTTTTTTGAGATTTTGGACTGGATTTTTTTACCTTTTTATTTGATTTTTGAATTCTTTTTTTTGGTGATTTTACCAGAATATTTTGGGACCAGGGGTTGCTTTGACTGAGCTGAAAATTCCCAGAAAATCCTCAAAATTCCGGGAAAAAAAAACCAAAAAAATCAAAGAAATCAAAAAATTCTGAAATCAAGAGCGGGACTGGGAATCCCAGCAGGAACTGGGATCAACTGGGAGAGGAAAAATGAATCAAAACGGGCCAAAAAATTGAGATTTTTGGAGATTTAGGAGCTTTTATTTGGATTTTTTTTGGAATAAACGGTGCTTGGGTTGAGCTGGAATTGGGCTGAGAATTCCTTGGATTAACTGGGATGAACTGGGATGAACTGGGAGGGATAAAAAGGAGAAAAATGGGCTGAAAAAAGCAAATTTTGGGTCTGTTTGGAAGCAGAAATGGGAATTTTTTCCTTCTTTATCCATGGGAAAATTGGGAATTTGAACTGGGATAAACTGGGATGAACTGGGAGGGACTGGGATGAACTGGGAGGGATAAAAAGGAGAAAAATGGGCTGAAAAAAGCAAATATTGGGTCAGAATGGGAATTTTTTCCTTCTTTATTCATTGGAAAATTGGGAATTTGAACTGGGATGAACTGGGAGGGATAAAAAGGAGAAAAATGGGCTGAAAAAAGCAAATTTTGGGTCTGTTTGGAATCAAGAATGGGAAAATTTTTCCTTCTTTATCCATGGGAAAATTGGGAATTTGGACTGGGATGAACTGGGATAAACTGGGATAAACTGGGAAGGGTAAAAGGAGAAAAATGGGCTGAAAAAAGCAAATTTTGGGTCTGTTTGGAATCAAGAATGGGAATTTTTTCCTTCTTTATCCATGGGAAAATTGGGAATATAAACTGGGATAAACTGGGATGGACTGGGAGGGATAAAAAGGAGAAAAATGGGCTGAAAAAAGCAAATTTTGGGTCAGAATGGGCAAAATTTCCTTCTTTATCCATGGGAAAATTGGGAATTTGGACTGGGATGAACTGGATAAACTGGGATGGACTGGGATGGACTGGGAGGGATAAAAAGGAGAAAAATGGGCTGAAAAAAGCAAATTTTGGGTCTGTTTGGAACCAAGAATGGGAATTTTTTCCTTCTTTATCCATGGGAAAATTGGTAATTTGGACTGGGATAAACTGGGAGGGACTGGGATAAGCTGGGAGGGATAAAAAGGAGAAAAATGGGCTGAAAAAAGCAAATTTTGGATCCTTTTGGAACCAAGAATGGGAATTTTTCCCATCTTTATCCATGGGAAAATTGGGAATTTGGACTGGGATGAACTGGGATAAACTGGGATGAACTGGGAGGGATAAAAAGGAGAAAAATGGGCTGAAAAAAGCAAATTTTGGGTCAGAATGGGCAAAATTTCCTTCTTTATTCATTGGAAAATTGGGAATTTGAACTGGGATGAACTGGGAGGGATAAAAAGGAGAAAAATGGGCTGAAAAAAGCAAATTTTGGGTCTGTTTGGAAGCAGAAATGGGAATTTTTTCCTTCTTTATCCATGGGAAAATTGGGAATATAAACTGGGATAAACTGGGAGGGACTGGGATAAACTGGGAAGGGTAAAAGGAGAAAAATGGGCTGAAAAAAGCAAATTTTGGGTCTGTTTGGAAGCAGAAATGGGAATTTTTTCCTTCTTTATCCATGGGAAAATTGGGAATTTGAACTGGGATGGACTGGGATAAACTGGGAGGGACTGGGATGAACTGGGAGGGATAAAAAGGAGAAAAATGGGCTGAAAAAAGCAAATTTTGGGTCTGTTTGGAAGCAGAAATGGGAATTTTTTTCCTTCTTTATCCATGGGAAAATTGGGAATTTGGACTGGGATGAACTGGGAGGGATAAAAAGGAGAAAAATGGGCTGAAAAAAGCAAATTTTGGGTCGGTTTGGAAGCAGAAATTGGAATTTTTTTCCTTCTTTATTCATGGGAAAATTGGGAATTTGAACTGGGATGAACTGGGAGGGATAAAAAGGCTAAAAATGGGCTGAAAAACTGGGATTTTTCTGCAGGAAATTCCATCTTCCCTCAGGAATTTCTCCCTCTCAAAGGAACTTTTCATTCCGGACCTTTCCAGCCCCGCCCTCGTCCCAAAAAATCCCAAAATATTCCAGAGGCCTCCGCCCATCCCCCCCTCCTGCTGGATATTCCTGCGTTTTTCCGCTTTTATTCCCATTTTTTTGGGGTTTTTTCCTCTTTTTTTCCCCTTTTTTCCTCCTTTTTTCTCCCTTTTCTCCCCCTTTTTTCCCCTTTGATTTTCATTTATTTCAATTTATCTTATTTTTCCTCTTTTATTCTCATTTCTTTCCCTTCCCCCCTCTTTTCCTTTTTTCCCCTTTTTCCCTCACTTGATTCTGATTTATTTCAAATTTTCCCATTTTTATTCCTTTATTCCCATTTCTTTCCCTTCTCCCCCTTTTTTCCCCTTTTTTGCCGCTTTTTCCCCTCTTTTTTCCCATCTTTTCCCCCTTTCCCCCTCCTTTTTTCCCCGTCTCTTTCCCTTTATTCCCCCTTGCAATTTTGGTGCTAAAACCCTTTGTAAAAAATGGGAAAATTGGGAGTTAAAAATCCTCAGAAAAATCAAATTTTTTACAGCGAATCTCTGAGGGGAGCAGGGGGCGTGGCCACGGAGGCGTGGCCCATCACTTATTCCCATATATGGTCACACAATGGGCGTGGCCTCACAGCTCTCACTCCCATATATGGCTCTGTGGGCGTGGCTAAACATTAAACCCATATCTGGCAACAACACGGGGCGCGGCTTCTCGGCCACCCCCCCATATATGGTATTTAGAGGCGTGGTCACTGCGCTCATTGACCAATCAGCGCGCGAGTGGGCGTGGCCATAGTGAGGCGCCTGAGGGAGAAGGGCGTGGCCTGCCGTGAGGGCGGCCCAAGATGGCGGCGCGGCCGTGGCCGCTGCTACTGCTGCTGCTGCTGGCGGGGCCGGAGCCGGGCCCGGGCGGCTCCTCCGGGCGGCTCCGCCTGGGGCTGGGGCCCGGCCCGGCCCTCGGGTATTTCCCCGAGGAGCGCTGGAACCCGGAGTCGCCGCTGCGGCCGCCGCGCGTGGCCGTGGCGCTGCTGGCGCGGAACGCGGCCCACGCGCTGCCGCTGGTGCTGGGGGGGCTCGAGAGGCTGCGGCACCCCAAGGACAGGATGGCGCTCTGGTAGGTCTGGGGACACTGGGGGTTCTGGGGGCACTGGGGACAGTGGGGGACACGGCACCCCAAAGACAGGAATGCGCTGTGCTGGGTCTGGGGACTCTGAGGGGTGTGAGGACACTGGGGGCTGTGGGGACACTGGCGACATTGAGGGTCTTGGGGACACTGAGGGGTTCTGGGGACATTGGGGACACAGGGGGGACACGGCGCCCCAAGGGCAGGATGGCGCTGTGGTGGGTCTGGTGACACTGGGGACATTGGGGACACTGTGGGGTCTGAGGACACTGGGGGGTGTGGGGACATTGGGGACACTGAGGAGGTTTGGGGACACTGGGGACATTGAGGGGCACACGGCACCCCAAGGACAGGATGGTGCTGTGGTGGGTCTGGTGACACTGGGGACATTGGGGACACTGGGGGGGTCTGGGGACATTGGGGGGCACGGGGACACTGGGGACGTTGTGGGGTGTGGGGACACTGGGGGCTGTGGGGACATTGGGGGTCATGAGGGCATTGGGGGGACACGGTGCCCCAAGGGCAGGATGGCGCTGTGGTGGGTCTGGGGACACTGGGGACAGTGGGGACATTGGGGAGTGTGGGGAACACTCAGGGATGGGCTGTGTGTGTGACACACCTGTGTGACACTGACCCTGTGTGTGACACTGACCCTGTGTGTGACACTCCTGTGACCCCGTGTGACCCCGAGGTGTCCCCATGTCCCCTCAGGGTGGCCGCTGACCACAGCGTGGACACCTCTGTGTGTGTGACACTGACCCTTGTATGACCCCTGTATGACCCCGAGTGACACTTTGTGACCCCAAATGACCCCAGATGACCCCGAGGTGTCCCCGTGTCCCTCAGGGTGGCTGCTGACCACAGTGTGGACACCTCTGTGTGTGTGACATTGGCTCTGGGTGACCATCTCTGACCCCAAATGACCCTGAATGACCCCAAATGACCCTGAATGACCCCGAGTGACCCTGAGTGACACTTTGTGACCCCAAATGACCCCGAGGTGTCCCCGTGTCCCCCCAGGGTGGCCGCAGACCACAGTGTGGACACCTCTGTGTGTGACACTGACCCCTGTATGACCCCTGTATGACCCTGTGTGACCCTGAGTGACACTTTGTGACCCCGTGTGACCCCGAGGTGTCCCCGTGTCCCTCCAGGGTGGCCGCTGACCACAGCGTGGACACCTCTGTGTGTGTGTGACACTGACCCCTGTATGACCCCGTGTGACCCCGAGTGACACTTTGTGACCCCGTGTGACCCTGAGATGTCCTCGTGTCCCCCAGGGTGGCCGCTGACCACAGCATGGACACCTCTGTGTGTGTGTGACACTGACCCTGTGTGACCCCTGTATGACCCCGTGTGACCCCGTCTGACCCTGAGTGATCCCAAATGACCCCATGTGACCCCAAGGTGTCCCCATGTCCCCTCAGTGTGGCCGCTGACCACAGCATGGACGCCTCTGTGTGTGTGTGACACTGACCCTGTGTGACCCTCTCTGACCCCAAATGACCCTGTATGACCCCGAGTGACCCTGAGTGACCCCGTGTGACCCCGAGGTGTCCCCGTGTCCCGCAGGGTGGCCGCTGACCACAGCGTGGACACCTCTGTGTGTGTGTGACACTGACCCCTGTATGACCCCGTGTGACCCAAGTGACCCTGAGTGACACTTTGTGACCCCAAATGACCCCAGGATGTCCCCGTGTCCCTCCAGGGTGGCCGCTGACCACAGCGTGGACACCTCTGTGTGTGTGTGTGACACTGACCCTGTGTGACACTGTATGACCCCTGTATGACACCATGTGACTCTGTGTGACCCCAAATGACCCCGTGTGACCCTGAGTGACACTTTGTGACCCCGTGTGACCCCGAGGTGTCCCCGTGTCCCCCAGGGTGGCCGCTGACCACAGCGTGGACAACACGTCGTCGCTGCTGGCCGAGTGGCTGGGCCGCGTGCGGGGTCGCTACCACCGCGTGCTCTGGAGGCACCAGGAGGAGCCCACGTGAGCCTGGGGGGGCTTTGGGGGGCTCTGACCCATTCTGGGGGGGCTCTGACACCATTTTGGGGGTCTCAGAAGCATTTTTGGGGGTCTCAGAACTGTTTTTGGGGGGCTCAGAAGCATTTTTGGGGGTCTCAGAACCGTTTTTGGGGAGCTCAGAACTGGCTTTGAGGGGCTCTGACACGTTTGGGGGGCTCTGACACCGTTTTGGGGGTCTCAGAAGCATTTTTGGGGCTCTCAGAAGCATTTTTGGGGGTCTCAGAAGCGTTTTTGGGGAGCTCAGAACTGTCTTTGGGGGGCTCAGAAGCGTTTTTGGGGAGCTCAGAAGCATTTTTGGGTGTCTCAGAACTGTTTCTGGGGGGCTCAGAACTGTCTTTGGGGGGTCTCAGAAGCGTTTTTGGGGGTCTCAGAACTGTCTTTGGGGGGCTCAGAAGCGTTTTTGGGGGGCTCAGAAGTGTTTTTGGGGGGCTCAGAACTGTTTTTGGGGGGCTCAGAACTGTCTTTGGGGGGCTCAGAAGCATTTTTGGGGGGCTCAGACACCTTTTTGGGTGTCTCAGAACTGTTTTTGGGGGGCTCAGAACTGTTTTTGGGGGGCTCAGATTTTTGGGGGCCTCAGAACAGTCTTTAGGGGTCTTGGGCAATTTTTGGGGGGCTCTGACCCATTTTCGGGGATTCTGACACTGTTTTGGGGTTTTCCTCAGGTTTTGAGGGTCCTTGTGGATCCCAAATTTCAGGGGTCTCTCCCCGGATTTGGGGGGGTCTCCCATGATTTTGGGGTGTCTGAGGTGCCCCCCCCGGTGCCCCCCAGGTCCTTCCCCAATGAGGAGGGAACTCCAGATTTTGGGGTTTTCCTCACATTTTGAGGGTCCCTGTGGGTCCCCAAATTTTGGGGGGCTCTCCCCGGATTTGGGGGCTCTCTCTGGAATTGGGGGGGGTCTCTCCCCGGATTTGGGGGGGGGTCTCCCCGGATTTTGGGGTGTCTGAGGTGCCCCCCAGGTCTTTCCCCATAGAGAAGGGCCCCAAAATTGGGGGGAGGAATCCCCAAATTTTGGGGTTTTCCTCAGGTTTTGAGGGTCCCTGTGGGTCCCCAAATTTTGGGGGGCTCTCCCTGGAATTGGGGGGTCTCCCCGGATTTGTGGGGGGGTCTCTCCCCGGATTTGGGGGGGTCTCTCCCAGGATTTTGGGGTGTCTGAGTGCCCCCGGTGCCCCCAAGGTCTTTCCCATAGAGAAGGGCCCCAAAATTGGGGGGAGGAATCCCCAAATTTTGGGGTTTTCCTCAGGTTTTGAGGGTCCCTGTGTGTCCCCAAATTTTGGGGGTCTCTCCCTGGATTTGGGGGGGGTCTCCCCATGATTTTGGGGTGTCTGAGGTGCCCCCCCCGGTGCCCCCCAGGTCCTTCCCCAATGAGGAGGGAACTCCAAATTTTGGGGTTTTCCTCACATTTTGAGGGTCCCTGTGGGTCCCAAATTTCGGGGGTCTCTCCCTGGATTTTGGGGGTCTCTCCCCGGATTTGGGGGGGGTCTCCCCAGGATTTTGGGGTGTCTGAGGTGCCCCCGGTGCCCCCCAGGTCGTTCCCGGACGAGGAGGGCCCCAAGCACTGGAGCCCCGCGCGCTACGAGCACGTGATGAGGCTGCGCCAGGAGGCCCTGGAGGCCGCCCGGGCCATGTGGGCCGATTACCTGCTGGTACGGGGAGGGGGGGGATGTGGGGAGGGGGCTCTGAATTCGGGGAGGGGTCCCCAAGGGTCCCTCAAGGGTCCCCAAGGGTCCCTGAGCCCCCTCAAAGGGGACAAACCCAGCCCTAGGGTGGGGGACATTGGGGACACCCAGTGGCTGGTTTGAACCCAGTGGCTGTGTTTGAACTAGGGAGGGGTCCCTGAATTCGGGGAGGGGTCCCCAAGGGTCCCTGAGCCCCCTCAAAGGGGACAAACCCAGCCCTGGGGTGGGGGACATTGGGGACACCCAGGGTTGAGTGTGGTTCTGTTGGAATTTGGGGTGGTTCTGCATTTGGGGAGGGGGCTCCCAATTTGGGGAGGGGTCCCCAAGGGTCCCCCAAGGGTCACTGAGCCCTGGGGAGGGGGGAAAGTCCCCTCAAAGGGGACAAACCCAGCCCTGGGGTGGGGGACAATGGGGACATCAAGGGCTGGGTTTGAACCCAGTGGCTGTGTTTGAACTGGGGAGGGGTCCTGAATTTGGGGAGGGGTCCCCAAGGGTCCCTCAAGGGTCCCCAAGGGTCCCTGAGCCCCCTCAAAGGGGACAAACCCAGCCCTAGGGTGGGGGACATTGGGGACACCCAGGGCTGGGTTTGAACCCAGTGGCTGTGTTTGAATTGGGGAGGGGTCCTGAATGTGGGGAGGGGTCCCTGAATTTGGGGAGGGGTCTCCAAAGGTCCCCAAGAGTCCCCAGAGGGGACAAACCCAGCCCCGGGGTGGGGGACAATGGGGACACCAGGCCCAGGTGTCTCATTTGAAGGTGGTCCTGAATGTGGGGAGGGGTCCCCGAATTTGGGGAGGGGTCCCCAAGGGTCCCTCAAGGGTCCCTGAGCCCCCTCAAAGGGGACAAACCCAGCCCTAGCGTGGGGGACATTGGGGACACCCAGGGCTGGGTTTGAACCCAGTGGCTGTGTTTGAACTGGGGAGGGGTCCTGAATTTGGGGAGGGGTCCCCAAGGGTCCCTGAGCCCCCTCAAAGGGGACAAACCCAGCCCCGGGGTGGGGGACAATGGGGACACCCAGGGCTGGGTTTGAACCCAGTGGCTGTGTTTGAATTGGGGAGGGGTCCTGAATGTGGGGAGGGGTCCCTGAATTTGGGGAGGGGTCCCCAAGGGTCCCTGAGCCCCCTCAAAGGGGACAAACCCAGCCCCGAGGTGGGGGACACTGGGGACACCCAGTCTCAGGTGTGGCTGTGTCTGAATTTGGGGAGGGGTCCTGAATGTGGGGAGGGGTCCCAGGTGTGTCCCAGGTGTGTCCCAGGTGTCACACAGGTGTGTCACAGGTGTGTCACAGGTGTGTCCCAGGTGTGTCCCAGGTGTGTCACAGGTGTCACACAGGTGTGTCCCCCGCAGTTCCTGGACGCAGATAACGTCCAGGGGAACCCCGACACGCTGGGGGTGTCACAGGTGTGACTCAGGTGTAACTCAGATGTCACACAGGTGTGACCCAGGTGTGTCCCAGGTGTGTCCCAGGTGTCACACAGGTGTGTCCCAGGTGTGTCCCAAGTGTGTCAGATGTCACACAGGTGTGTCACAGGTGTGTTCCAGGTGTCACACAGGTGTGTCAGATGTCACACAGGTGTGTCCCAGGTGTGTCCCAGGTGTGTCCCAGGTGTGTCACACAGGTGTGTCAGGTGTCACACACAGGTGTGTCCCAGGTGTGTCACAGGTGTGTCCCCTGCAGTTCCTGGACGCTGACAATGTCCTGGTGAACCCCGACACGCTGGGGGTGTCACAGGTGTGACTCAGATGTCACACAGGTGTGTCCCAGGTGTCACACAGGTGTAACTCAGGTGTGTCCCAGGTGTGACAGGTATCTCTCTCACAGTTCCTGGACACTGACAATGTCCTGGTGAACCCCGACATGCTGGGGATGTCCCAGGTGTGTCAGATGTCACACAGGTGTCACACAGGTGTGTCCCAGGTGTGTCCCGGGTGTGTCCCAGGCATGTCCCAGGTGTCACACAGGTGTGTCACAGGTGTGTCCCTGTCACAGTTCCTGGACGCTGACAATGTCCTGGTGAACCCCGACACGCTGGGGGTGTCCCAGGTGTGTCACAGGTGTGTCCCAGGTGTCACACAGGTGTGTCCCAGGTGTGTCCCAAGTGTGTCAGATGTCACACAGGTGTGTCACAGGTGTGTCCCAGGTGTATCCCAGGTGTGTCCCAGGTGTGTCCCAGGTGTGTCCCAGGTGTGACAGGTATCTGTCTCACAGTTCCTGGACGCTGACAATGTCCTGGTGAACCCCGACACGCTGGGGGTGTCACAGGTGTGACTCAGATGTCACACAGGTGTGTCAGGTGTCACACAGGTGTGTCCCTGTCACAGTTCCTGGACGCTGACAACGTCCTGGTGAACCCCGACACGCTGGGGGTATCACAGGTGTGTCCCAGGTGTGTCAGATGTCACACAGGTGTGTCAGGTGTCACACAGGTGTCACACAAGTGTCACACAGGTGTGTCACAGGTGCGTCCCTGTCACAGTTCCTGGACGCTGACAATGTCCTGGTGAACCCCGACACGCTGGGGGTGTCACAGGTGTGTCCCAGATGTCACACAGGTGTGTTCCCAGGTGTGTCACAGGTGCGTCCCTGTCACAGTTCCTGGACGCTGACAATGTCCTGGTGAACCCCGACACGCTGGCCGTGCTGGTGGCCGAGAACAGAACGGTGGTGGCGCCCATGCTGGACTCGCGCGCGGCCTACTCCAACTTCTGGTGCGGCATCACCCCGCAGGTGAGGGTGTGGCACTGACAGGGGAGGGTGGGCACAGGTGAGGGTGTGGCACTGACGGGTGAGGGTGTGGCACTGACAGGGGAGGGCGGGCACAGGTGAGGGTGTGGCACTGACAGGTGAGGGTGTGGCACTGACGGGTGAGGGTGTGACACTGACAGGTGAGAGTGGGCACAGGTGAGGGCGGGCGCAGGTGAGGGTGTGGCACTGATGGGTGAGGGTGTGGCACTGACAGGTGAGGGTGTGGCACTGACAGGTGAGGGTGGGCACAGGTGAGGGTGTGGCACTGACAGGGGAGGGCGGGCACAGGTGAGGGTGTGGCACTGACAGGTGAGGGTGGGCACAGGTGAGGGCGGGCACAGGTGAGGGTGGGGACAGGTGAGGGTGGGCACAGGTGAGGGTGTGGCACTGACAGGGGAGGGTGGGCACAGGTGAGGGCAGGCACAGGGGAGGGCGGGCACAGGTGAGGGTGTGGCACTGACAGGTGAGAGTGGGCACAGGTGAGGGCGGGCACAGGGGAGGGCGGGCACAGGTGAGGGTGTGGCACTGACAGGGGAGGGTGTGGGCACAGGTGAGGGTGTGGCACTGACAGGGGAGGGTGTGGCACTGACAGGAGGGTGTGGGCACAGGTGAGGGCGGGAGCAGGTGAGGGTGTGGCACTGACGGGTGAGGGTGTGGCACTGACAGGTGAGAGTGGGCACAGGTGAGGGCGGGCACAGGTGAGGGTGGGCACAGGTGAGGGTGTGGCACTGACAGGGGAGGGTGTGGCACTGACAGGGGAGGGCGGGCACAGGTGAGGGTGGGCACAGGTGAGGGTGTGGCACTGACAGGTGAGGGCACAGACAGGTGAGGGCGTGGCCATTCACTCATTCCCAGTGGTCATTCCTGCATTCCTGGCCCCAGTCCCAGTGGTCACTCCCCCATTCCCAGTGCTCATTCAGTGGTCACTCAGTGGTCACTCAGTGGTCACTCAGCGGTCTCTCAGTGGTCACTCCTGTTCCCAGGGCTATTACCGGCGCACGGCCGCCTACCTGCCGATCCCATTGGTCACTCATTGGTCACTCATTGGTCACTCCCTTCCCAGGGCTATTACCGGCGCACAGCCGCCTACCTGCTGATCCCATTGGTCACTCAGCGGTCACTCAGTGGTCACTCAGCGGTCACTCATTGGTCACTCATTGGTCACTCATTGGTCACTCATTGGTCACTCCCGTTCCCAGGGCTATTACCGGCGCACGGCCGCCTACCTGCCGATCCCATTGGTCACTCATTGGTCACTCAATGGTCACTCAGTGGTCACTCAGTGGTCACTCAGTGGTCACTCAGTGGTCACTCCCGTTCCCAGGGCTATTACCGGCGCACGGCCGCCTACCTGCCGATCCCATTGGTCACTCAGTGGTCACTCAGTGGTCACTCATTGGTCACTCCCCAGGGCTATTACCGGCGCACGGCCGCCTACCTGCCGATCCCATTGGTCACTCATGGTCACTCAATGGTCACTCATTGGTCACTCATTGGTCACTCCCTCCCCAGGGCTATTACCGGCGCACGGCCGCCTACCTGCCGATCCCATTGGTCACTCAGTGGTCACTCAGCGGTCACTCATTGGTCACTCATTGGTCACTCCCGTTCCCAGGGCTATTACCGGCGCACGGCCGCCTACCTGCCGATCCCATTGGTCACTCAGTGGTCACTCAGTGGTCACTCAGTGGTCACTCATTGGTCACTCATTGGTCACTCCCCAGGGCTATTACCGGCGCACGGCCGCCTACCTGCCGATCCGGCGCCGGGAGCGCCGCGGCTGCTTCGCGGTGCCCATGGTGCACTCGACGTTCCTGCTGGACCTGCGCCGGGAGCGCGCGCGGCGCCTGGCCTTCCACCCGCCCCCGCCCGGCTACGGCGGGCCCTGGGACGACATCCTGGTGTTCGCCGCCGCCTGCCGGCACGCCGGTGAGCATCGGCAACGGGCGTGGGTTGGGTTGGGTTGGGTTGGGATTGTTGGGTTGGGTTGGGATGGGATTGATGGGTTGGGTTGGGATTGATGAGTTGGGTTGGGTTGAGTTGGGTTGGGATTGATGGGTTGGGATGACATCCTGGTGTTCGCCGCCGCCTGCCGGCACGCCGGTGAGGATGGGGCATTGTTGGGTTGGGATTGTTGGGTTGGGTTGGGATTGAGATTGTTGGGTTGGGTTGGGATGGGATTGTTGAGTTGGGTTGAGTTGGGTTGGAATTGTTGGGTTGGGATTGTTGGGTTGGGTCGGGATTGATGGGTTGGGATTGTTGGGTTGGGTTGGGTTGGGATCCTTGTGTTCGGTTGAGTTGGGTTGGGGCAGGATGGGATTGGGACGACATCCTGGCCTTTGGCGCCGCCTGCCGGCACGGCGGTGAACAGCAGGATTGGGCTTGTTGGGATTGGGTTGGGATTGTTGGGATGGGATGGGATTGGGTTGGGATTGATGGGATGGGTTGAGTTGGGATTGGTGGGATTGGTTGGGATTGTTGGGATTGGTTGGGATTGTTTGGTTGGGTTGGGATTGTTGGATTGGGTTGGGATTGTTGGGATTGTTGGGATGGGTTGGGATTGTTGGGATGGGTTGGAATTGTTGGGATTGTTGGGATGGGTTGGGATTGGAATTGGGCTGAGATTTGAGATCAACTTTGAGTGATCCCAACACAGAAGTGACCCCCCCATCCTGATCCCAATCCCGATCCCATTCCCAATCCCAATCCCCAACGTTCCCAATCCCAATCCCATTATTCCCATTCCAGGGGTGCAGATGTTCGTGTCCAACCGGGAGCAGTTCGGGTTCCCGTTCCCAACATTCCCATTATCCCAATCCCGTTATTCCCGTTATTCCCGTTATCCCAGGGGTGCAGATGTTCGTGTCCAACCGGGAGCAGTTGGGGTTCCCATTCCCAATCCCAATCCCGTTATTCCCATCGGTTCCCAATCCCAATCCCGTTATTCCCGTTATTCCCAACATTCCCAGGGGTGCAGATGTTCGTGTCCAACCGGGAGCAGTTCTGTTCCCATTCCCATTCCCATTCCCAATCCCGTTATTCCCGTTATTCCCGTTATCCCAGGGGTGCAGATGTTCGTGTCCAACCGGGAGCAGTTCGGGTTCCCGTTCCCAATCCCAATCCCGTTATTCTCAACATTCCCGTTATTCCCGTTATCCCAGGGGTGCAGATGTTCATGTCCAACCGGGAGCAGTTCGGGTTCCCGTTCCCAATCCCATTATCCCAATGCCGTTATTCCCGTTATTCCCGTTATTCCCGTTATTCCCGTTATTCCCGTTATCCCAGGGGTGCAGATGTTCGTGTCCAACCGGGAGCAGTTCGGGTTCCCGTTATTCCCGTTATTCCCGTTATTCCTGTTATTCCCATTATTCCCGTTATTCCCATTATTCCCGTTATCCCAGGGGTGCAGATGTTCGTGTCCAACCGGGAGCAGTTCGGGTTCCCGTTCCCAATCCCAATCCCATTCCCAATCCCAATCCTGTTATTCCCGTTATTCCCAGGGGTGCAGATGTTCGTGTCCAACCGGGAGCAGTTCGGGTTCCCATTATTCCCAATCCCAATCCCGTTATTCCCGTTATTCCCAACATTCCCGTTATTCCCAGGGGTGCAGATGTTCGTGTCCAACCGGGAGCAGTTCGGGTTCCCATTATTCCCGTTAATCCCGTTATTCCCAATCCCGTTATTCCCGTTATTCCCGTTATCCCAGGGGTGCAGATGTTCGTGTCCAACCGGGAGCAGTTCGGGTTCCCATTCCCGTTCCCAATCCCGTTATTCCCGTTATTCCCGTTCTCCCAGGGGTGCAGATGTTCGTGTCCAACCGGGAGCAGTTCGGGTTCCCGTTATTCCCGTTATTCCCGTTATTCCCAACATTCCCAGGGGTGCAGATGTTCGTGTCCAACCAGGAGCAGTTCGGGTTCCCATTATTCCCAACATTCCCGTTATTCCCGTTCTCCCAGGGGTGCAGATGTTCGTGTCCAACCGGGAGCAGTTCGGGTTCCCATTCCCATTCCCAATCCCGTTATTCCCGTTATTCCCGTTATTCCCGTTATCCCAGGGGTGCAGATGTTCGTGTCCAACCGGGAGCAGTTCGGGTTCCTGCCGGTGCCGCTGCGCTCCCAGAGCTCCCTGCGGGACGAGGCCGAGAACTTCCTGCACGTCCAGCTGGAGATCATGGGTGAGATCCCGAGGGATCCCGACCGATCCCAACGGATCCCGATGGATCCCAATGGATCCCGATGGATTCAGGGCTTTGGGATTGGAGGGAGGGAAAGATTCCAAAGGATGCAGGGATTGCAGGGTAGAGGAGGATCCCAATGGATCCCAACGGATCCGGGGCCTTGGGATCATGGGGAGAGAAGGATCCTGATGGATTCAGAACTTTGGGATTGTGGTGCAGGGAGAGATCCCAATGGATCCCAAAGGATTCCAATGGATCCAGAGCTTTGGGATTGTGGGGCAGGGAAGGATCCCGATGGATCCCGATGGATTCAGAGCTTTGGGGTTGTGGGGCAGGGAAGGATCCCAAAGGATTCCAACGGATCCAGGGCCTTGGGATCATGGGGAGAGATGGATCCCAATGGATCCCAACGGATCCGGGGCCTTGGGATCATGGGGAGAGAAGGATCCCCATGGATCCCAATGGATCCCAATGGATCCAGGGCTTTGGGATTTTGGGAGAGGGAGGGATCCCAATGGATTCAGAGCTTTGGGATTGGAGGGAGGGAAGGATCCCAAAGGATGCAGGGATTGCGGGGGAGAGGAGGATCCCAATGGATCCCAAAGGATCCCGATGGATCCCGATGGAACCTGATGGATTCAGAGCTTTGGGATTGGAGGGAGGGAAGGATCCCAAAGGATGCCAGGGATTGTGTGGTAGAGGAGGATCCCAATGGATCCCAATGGATCCCAAAGGTTCCCAATGGATCCAGAGCTTTGGGATTGTGGGGCAGGGAGGGATCCCAAAGGATCCCGATGGATTCAGAACTTTGGGATCGTGGGGGAGAGAGGAATCCCAGTGGATCCCAAAGAATTCCAAGGGATTCAGGGCCTTGGGATTATTGGGGAAGGAGGGATCCCAATGGATCCCAAAGAATCCTGATGGATTCAGAACTTTGGGATCGTGGGGAGAGAGGGATCCCAGTGGATCCCAGTGGATCCCAAAGGATTCAGAGCTTTGGGATTGTAGGGAGGGAAGGATCCCAATGGATCCCAAAGGATTCAGAGCTTTGGGGTTGTGGGGCAGGGAAGGATCCCAGTGGATCCCAAAGGATTCCAAGGGATTCAGAGCCTTGGGATTATTGGGGAAGGAGGGATCCCAATGGATTCCAGAGCATCCCAATGGATCCAGGGCCTTGGGATTTGGGACAGGGAAGGATCCCAAAGGATTCCAACGGATCCAGGCCTTGGGATCATGGGGAGAGAGGGATCCCAGTGGATCCCAAAGGATCCCGATGGATCCAGAACTTTGGGATCATGGGGAGAGAGGGATCCTAATGGATCCCAATGGATTCAGGGCTTTGGGTTTGGGGGAAGGAAGAATCCCAATGGATCCCGATGGATTCAGGGATTGGGGGGAGGAGAAGGATCCTGGGATGGGATCCTTCGGATTGGGAATTCTTCACCCCCAGGATGGGAAATGTTCCGCTGGGATCTGGGGCTCATTCCCATGGGATTTGGGGCTGATTCCTTTGGGATTTAGGGACCAATTCCCATGGGATTGGGCGCCCATTCTCATGAAATTTAGGTCTCATTTCCTTTGGGATTTGGGGCCCATTCCCATGGGATTTAGGACTCATTTCCATTGAATTTTGGGCCCATTCCTTTGGGATTCGGGGCTGATTCCCATGGGATTTGGGGCCCATTCCCATGGGATTTTGGGGCTCATTCCTTTGGGATTTAGGGACCAATTCCCATGGGATTTGGGGCTCATTCCCATGGGATTTGGGGACCAATTCCCATGGGATTTGGGGCCAATTCCTTTGGGATTTTGGGGCTGATTCCTTTGGGATTTGCGGCTCATTCCCATGGGATTTAGGGACCCATTCCTTTGGGATTTGGGGCTCATTCCCATGGGATATGGGACCAATTCCTTTGGGATTTTGGGGCTCATTCCCATGGGATTTGGGGCCCATTCCTGAAGATTTCGGACCAATTCCTTTGGGATTTTGGGATCAATTCCCATTGGATTTAGAGCCCATTCCTTTGGGATTTGGGGCTGATTCCTTTGGGATTTGGGGCCCATTCCTTTGGGATTTAGGGCCCATTCCCATGGGATTTGGGGCTCATTCCCATGGGATTTTGGGGCTCATTCCTTTGGGATTTTGGGGCTCATTCCCATGGGATTTGGGGCCCATTCCCATGGGATTTAGGGACCAATTCCCATGGGATTTTGGGGCCAATTCCTTTGGGATTTGGGCTTATTTCCATGGATTTGGGGCTCATTCCTATGGGATTTAGGACACATTCCCATGGGATTTGGGGCTCATTCCCATGGGATTTGGGGCCCATTCCCATGGGATTTGGGGCCCATTCCCATGGGATTTTGGGGCCAATTCCTTTGGGATTTGGGGCCCATTCCCATGGGATTTAGGACTCATTCCCATTGGATTTGGGGCTGATTCCCACGGGATTTGGGGACCTATTCCCATGGAATTTGGAGCTCATTCCCACAGGATTTGGGGCTTATTTCCATGGATTTGGGACTGATTCCTTTGGGATTTTGGGGCTGATTCCTTTGGGATTTAGGGCCCATTCCCATGGGATTTAGGGCCCATTTCCCACGGGATTTGGGGCCCATTCCCATGGGATTTGGGGCTGATTCCTTTGGGATTTTGGGGCTCATTCCCATGGGATTTGGGGCTCATTCCCATGGGATTTGGGGCCCATTCCCATGGGATTTGGGGCTCATTCCCATGGGATTTGGGGCTCATTCCCACAAGATTTGGGGCTCATTCCCATGGGATTTTGGGGCTCATTCCCATGGGATTTGGGGGCCCATTCCCGTGGGATTTGGGGCTGATTCCTTTGGGATTTGGGGGCTCATTCCCACAAGATTTGGGGCCCATTCCCATGGGATTTGGGGCTGATTCCTTTGGGATTTTGGGGCTCATTCCCACAAGATTTGGGGCTCATTCCCATGGGATTTGGGGCTCATTCCCATGGGATTTGGGGCTCATTCCCATGGGATTTGGGGCCCATTCCCATGGGATTTGGGGCCCATTCCCATGGGATTTGGGGCCACAATTCCTTTGGGATTTTGGGGCTGATTCCTTTGGGATTTAGGGACCAATTCCCATGGGACTTGGGGACCTATTTCTTTGGGATTTAGGGCTCATTCCCATGGGATTTTGGGGCCCATTCCCATGGGATTTTGGGGCTCATTTCCATGGATTTTGGGCCCATCCCCACGGAATTTTCCCGTTCCCGCAGTGAAGCTGCCTCCGGCCGAGCCCTCCCCACACGTGTGGGTCCCTCCCAAGGTCCTGGACAAGCTGGGATTTGATGAGGTTGGAGCCCCTCCCTCGGAATTCCCTTCGGGATTTGGGGGTGTTTTCCTCCTTTTCCTTGGGATTTTGGGGCATTTTTCTTCTTTATTTCTGGATTTTGGGGCGTTTTTCTTCTTTATTTCTGGATTTTGGGCAAATCTCCTCAGATTTCTCAATTTCCCCCCAGAGTTTTGGTGAATTCCCCCAAATTTCCCCATTTTCCTCCTGGATTTCCCCATTTCTTCTGGATTTCAGGGTGAATTTCCCCATTTCCCCTGGATTTTGGGTCAGTTTCCCCAGATCAGATTTTGGGTGAATCCCCCCAATTTTTCCCCATTTTCCTCCCAGATTTCCCCATTTCCCCCATTTTTTCCCATGTTTCCCCCCAATTTTCCCCAATTTTTCCCTGTCCCAAATTCTTCCCCATTTTCCCCCAAATTTTTCCCCAGATTTTGGGTGAATTCCCCCTGGATTTTGGGTCAGTTTCCCCAGATCAGATTTTGGGTGAATCCCCCCAATTTTCCCCCATTTCCCCCCAGATTTTGGGTGAATTCCCCCCATTTTTTCCCATTTTCCCCCCAATTTTCCCTGTCCCAAATTCTTCCCCATTTTTCCCCAGATTTTGGGTGAATTCCCCCTGATTTCCCCCTGGATTTTGGGTGAATTCCTCCATTTTCTCCCAGATTTTGGGAGAAATTTTCCCCCAATTTTCCCCCATTTCCCCCCAGATTTTGGGTGAATCCCCCCATTTTTTCCCCGTTTTCCTCCCAGATTTCCCCTTTACTCCCCAATTTTTGCCCAATTTCCCCCAATTTTCCCCAAAATTTCCCAATTTTCCCTGTTTTCCCAGGTGTTCCTGATCAACCTGCGCCGCCGTCCGTGGCGCCGGGCGCGGATGCTGCGGACGCTGCACGAGCTGGGGGTGAGCCCCAAACTGGTGGAGGCCGTGGACGGACGGTGAGACCCCAAAAACACCCCAAAAACACCCCAAAAACACCCCCAAAAACACCCCCAGAGATCCCTCAAAAACCCCCAAAAACACCCCAAAACACCCCAAAAACCCCCCAGAGATCCACCAGAAAACACCCCAAAAACGCCCCAAAAACCCCCCCAAAAAAACCCCAAAATCACCCCAAAAACACCCTCAAAAACCCTCAAAAAACACCTCAAAAACACCCCAAGAACACCCCAAAAACCCCTCAAAAAGCCCCCATAAACCCCCAAAAACACCCCAAAAAAAACCCAAAAACTCCCCAGAGATCCACCAGAAAACACCCCAAAAAAACCCCAAAAACACCCCCAAAAATCCCCCAAAACCCCCCAAAAAAACCCCAAAACCCCCCCAAAAACCCCCCAAAAACCCCCCCAAAAACCCCCCAAAAACACCCCAAAAACCCCCAAAAATACCCCAAACCCCCCAAAAAACCCCCAAAATCACCCCAAAAACACCCCAACCCACCCCCAGAAACCCCTCAAAAACCCCCCAGAGAACCCCCCCAAAAAACTCTCAAAAAACCCCAAAAACACCCCAAAAACACCTCAAAAACCCCCCAAAAACACCCAGAAACCCCCTGAAAAACTCCCCAAAAACACCCCCAAAAAAACCCAAAAACCCCCCCAGAGACCCCCAGATTTCCCCCCAGATATCTCCATTTCCCCCCAGATTTTGGGTGAATTTCCTGAGATTTTGGGTCAATTTCCCCAGATCAGATTTTGGATGAATTTCCCCCAGATTTTGGGTGAATTTCCCCCAGATTTTGGGTGAATTCCCCCAGATTTTGGGTGAATTTCCCCAGATTTCAGGGTGAATTTCCCCCCAGATTTTGGCTGAACTCCCCCAGATTTCCCCCAGGATTTTGGGGTGAATTTCTCCATTTTCTCATCGATTTCGAGGTGAATTTCCCCGGATTTTGGATCAATTTTCCCCTGGATTTTGAGTGAATTCCCCAAATTTGAGTGAATTTCCCCAGATTTTGGCTGAATTCCCCCAGATTTTCCCCCTGGATTTTGGGGTGAATTTCTCCATTTTCTCATCCATTTCGAGGTGAATTTCCCCTGGATTTTGGATCAGTTTTCCCCTGGATTTTGGCTGAATTTCCCTGGATTTTGGGTGAATTTTGCCAGGTTTCAGAGTGAATTTCTCCATTTCTCCCTGGATTTTGGGTTAATTCCCTCAGATTTGGGGTGAATTTTCCCCATTTCTCCCTGGATTTTGGCTAAATTCCCCCAGATCTTCCCCAGGATTTTGGGGTGAATTTCTCCATTTTCTCATCGATTTCGAGGTGAATTTCCCCAGATTTTGGCTGAATTTCCCCAGATTTTGGCTGAATTTCCCCATTTCCCTCCTGGATTTTGGGGTGAATTTCTCCATTTTCTCCTCCATTTCGAGGTGAATTTCCCTGGATTTTGGATCAATTTTCCCCTGGATTTTGGCTGAATTTCCCCCCAGATTTTGGGTAAATTCCCCCAGATTTTGGGTGAATTTTCCCCATTTCTCCCTGGATTTTGGCTGAATTTCCCCAGATTTTGGCTGAGTTCTCCCAGATTTCCCCCAGGATTTTGGGGTGAATTTCTCCATTTTCTCATCGATTTCGAGGTGAATTTCCCCGGATTTTGGATCAATTTTCCCCTGGATTTTGGATCAGTTTTCCCCTGGATTTTGGGTGAATTTCCCCAAATTTTGGCTGAATTCCCCCATTTCCCCCCAGGATTTTGGGGTGAATTTCTCCATTTTCTCATCGATTTCGAGGTGAATTCCCCCAGATTTTGGCTGAATTTCCCCCCAGGATTTTGGGGTGAATTTCTCCATTTTCTCCTCCATTTCGAGGTGAATTTCCCTGGATTTTGGATCAATTTTCCCCTGGATTTTGGGTGAATCTCCCCAAATTTTGAGTGAATTTCCCAGATTTTGGCTGAATTCCCCCAGATTTTCCCCTGGATTTTGGGGTGAATTTCTCCATTTTCTCATCCATTTCGAGGTGAATTTCCCCAGATTTTGGCTGAATTTCCCCAGATCAGATTTTGGCTGAATTTCCCCCCGATTTTGGGGTGAATTTCTCCATTTTCTCATTGATTTTGAGGTGAATTTCCCCAGATTTTGGCTGAATTTCCCTGGATTTTGGGTGTATTTCCCCTGGATTTTGGATCAGTTTTCCCCTGGATTTTGGCTGAATTTCCCTGGATTTTGGGTGAATTTTCCCCTGGATTTTGGGTGAATTTCCCCCAGATTTTTGGGTCAGTCTCCCCAAATTTTGAGTGAATTCCCCCAGATTTTGAGTGAATTTCCCCAGATTTTGGCTGAATTCCCCCAGATTTCCCCCAGGATTTTGGGGTGAATTTCTCCATTTTCTCATCGATTTCGAGGTGAATTTCCCCAGATTTTGGCTGAATTTCCCCAGATTTTGGATCAATTTCCCTGGATTTTGGATCATTTTTCCCCTGGATTTTGGCTGAATTTCCCTGGATTTTGGGTGAATTTTCCCCTGGATTTTGGGTGTATTTCCCCCGCAATTTTGGGTCAATCTCCCCAGATTTTGAGTGAATTTCCCAGATTTTGGCTGAATTCCCCCAGATTTCCCCCAGGATTTTGGGGTGAATTTCTCCATTTTCTCATCCATTTCGAGGTGAATTTCCCCTGGATTTTGGCTGAATTCCCCCAGATTTTGGGTAAATTCCCCCAGATTTTGGCTGAATTCCCCCAGATCTCCCCCAGGATTTTGGGGTGAATTTCTCCATTTTCTCATCCATTTCGAGGTGAATTCCCCCAGATTTTGGCTGAATTTTGGATCAATTTTCCCCTGGATTTTGGGTGAATCTCCCCAAATTTTGAGTGAATTTCCCCCCAGATTTTGGCTGAATTCCCCCAAATTTCCCTTTGGATTTCGAGGTGACTTTCCCCGGATTTTGGGCCAATCCCCCTCTGCATTACCCCAGCCCCCCCCAGAGCCCCCCCAGCCCCCGTCCCGGAAGGTTCCGGAAGGTTCCGGAAGGTTCCGGAAGGTTCCAGAACATTCCGTGCCCGCAGGGCGCTGAACCGCAGCCAGGTGGAGGCGCTGGGGGTGCGGATGCTGCCGGGCTACCGGGACCCCTTCCACGGGCGGGCGCTGACCCACGGCGAGGTGGGCTGCTTCCTGAGCCACCACCGCGTCTGGCAGGAGGTGAGGAACCCCAAATTCCGGGATTTTGGGGGAAAATTTGGGATTTTGGGGGGTCTGGAGCAATCCTGGGGGTCCAGGGGCTCTGGGAGCCCAAGGGGAATCCAGGGAGTTCCAAAGGAGTTTCTGCTTCCTGAGCCACCACCGGGTGTGGCAGGAGGTGAGGAACGGGAAATTCGGGGAAAATTTGGGATTTTGGGGGAAAATTTGGGAATTTGGGGGGTCTGGGATGGAATTTGGGGGGTCTGGAACGATCCAGAGGCTCTGGGATTCAGGGGGTTCCAAAGGAGCTTCTGCTTCCTGAGCCACCACCGCGTCTGGCAGGAGGTGAGGAACCCCAAATTCCGGAATTTTGGGGGAAAATTTGGGATTTTGGGGGGTCTGGAACAATCCAGGGGCTCTGGGATCCAGGGAGTTCCAAAGGAGTTTCTGCTTCCTGAGCCACTTTGGGGTCTGGCAGGAGGTGAGGAACGGGAAATTCGGGAAATTTGGGAATTTTGGGGGGTCTGGGATGGAATTTGGGGGGTCTGGAACCATCCAGGGGCTCTGGGATTCAGGGAGTTCCAAAGGAGTTTCTGCTTCCTGAGCCACCACCGCGTCTGGCAGGAGGTGAGGAACGGGAAATTCTGGAATTTTGGGGGAAAATTTGGGAGTTTGGGGGGTCTGGGATGGAATTTGGGGGTCTGGAACGATCCAGGGGCTCTGGGATTCAGGGGGTTCCAAAGGAGTTTCTGCTTCCTGAGCCACCACCGGGTCTGGCAGGAGGTGAGGAACGGGAATTTCGGGGGGAAATTTGGGATTTTGGGGGAAAATTGGGGATTTTGGGGGGTCTGGGATGGAATTTGGGGGGTCTGGAACAATCCAGAGGCTCTGGGATTCAGGGAGTTCCAAAGGAGTTTCTGCTTCCTGAGCCACTTCGGGGTCTGGCAGGAGGTGAGGAACCCCAAATTCCGGGATTTTGGGGGAAAATTTGGGATTTTGGGGGAAAATTTGGGATTTTGGGGGGTCTGGGATGGAATTTGGGGGGTTTGGAACGATCCAGGAGCTCTGGGAGTGCAGGGGGATTCAGGGAGTTCCAAAGGAGCCGCTGCTTCCTGAGCCACCACCGCGTCTGGCAGGAGGTGAGAAATGGGAATTTGGGGGAAAATTTGGGAGTTTGGGGGGTCTGGGATGGAATTTGGGGGGTCTGGAACCATCCAGGGGCTCTGGGATTCAGGGAGTTCCAAAGGAGCCGCTGCTTCCTGAGCCACCACCGCGTCTGGCAGGAGGTGAGGAACCCCAAATTCCGGGATTTTGGGGGAAAATTTGGGATTTTGGGGGGTCTGGAACAATCCAGAGGGTCCTGGGGGTCAGGGAGTCAAAGGGAATCCAGGGAGTTCCAAAGGAGCCGCTGCTTCCTGAGCCACCACCGGGTGTGGCAGGAGGTGAGAAATGGGAAATTCGGGAAATTTGGGGGAAAATTTGGGATTTTGGGGGGTCTGGGATGGAATTTGGGGGGTCTGGAACGATCCAGGGGCTCTGGGATTCAGGGAGTTCCAAAGGAGTTTCTGCTTCCTGAGCCACCACCGCGTCTGGCAGGAGGTGAGGAACGGGAATTCGGGGGAAAATTTGGGATTTTGGGGGAAAATTTGGGATTTTTGGGGGGTCTGGGATGGAATTTGGGGGTCTGGAACCATCCAGGGGCTCTGGGATTCAGGGAGTTCCAAAGGAGCCGCTGCTTCCTGAGCCACCACCAGGTGTGGCAGGAGGTGAGGAACGGGAAATTCTGGAATTTGGGGAGTTTTGGGTGAAAATTTGGGATTTTGGGGGGTCTGGAACAATCCAGGAGCTCTGGGAGTGCAGGGGGATTCAGGGAGTTCCAAAGGAGCCGCTGCTTCCTGAGCCACCACCGCGTCTGGCAGGAGGTGAGGAACCCCAAATTCCAGATTTTTGGGAATTTTGGGTGGGAATTCTGGATTTTAGGGGGTCTGGGATGGAATTTGGGGGGTCTGGAACAATCCAGAGGGTCCTGGGGGTCAGGGAGTCAAAGGGGGATCCAGGGAGTTCCAAAGGAGCCGCTGCTTCCTGAGCCACCACCAGGTGTGGCAGGAGGTGAGGAACGGGAAATTCTGGAATTTTGGGGGAAAATTTGGGAATTTGGGGGGTCTGGGATGGAATTTGGGGTTCAGGGGGTCAGGGAGTCAAAGGGGGATTCAGGGAGTTCCAAAGGAGTTTCTGCTTCCTGAGCCACCACCAGGTCTGGCAGGAGGTGAGGAACGGGAAATTCGGGAAATTTGGGGGAAAATTTGGGGATTTTGGGGGGTCTGGGATGGAATTTGGGGAGGTCTGGAACAATCCAGAAGCTCTGGGATTCAGGGAGTTCCAAAGGAGTTTCTGCTTCCTGAGCCACCACCGCGTGTGGCAGGAGGTGAGGAACGGGAAATTCCCGAATTTTGGGGGAAAATTTGGGATTTTGGGTGAAAATTTGGGATTTTGGGGGGTCTGGAACGATCCAGAGGGTCTGGGATCCAGGGGTTTCCAAAGGAGCCGCTGCTTCCTGAGCCACCACCGCGTGTGGCAGGAGGTGAGGAACGGGGAATTTGGGGAAAATTTGGGGCGTTTTTGGGGGAAAATTGGGGATTTTGGGGGGTCTGGGATGGATTTTGGGGGGTCTGGAACAATCCAGGGGCTCTGGGATTCAGGGAGTTCCAAAGGAGTTTCTGCTTCCTGAGCCACCACCGCGTGTGGCAGGAGGTGAGGAACCCCAAATTCCAGAATTTTGGGAGTTTTGGGTGAAAATTTGGGATTTTGGGGGGTCTGGAACAATCCAGGGGCTCTGGGATCCAGGCAGTTCCAAAGGAGCCGCTGCTTCCTGAGCCACCACCGGGTCTGGCAGGAGGTGAGGAACGGGAAATTCGGGGGAAAATTTGGGATTTTGGGGGAAAATTTGGGATTTTGGGGGGTCTGGGATGGAATTTGGGGGATTTAGAACGATTCAGAGGGTCCTGGGGGTCAGGGAGTGCAGGGGAATCCAGGGGGTTCCAAAGGAGTTTCTGCTTCCTGAGCCACCACCGCGTCTGGCAGGAGGTGAGGAACCCCAAATTCCGGGATTTTGGGGGGAAAATTCGGGAATTTGGGGGGTGTGGGATGGAATTTGGGGTTCAGAGGGTCAGGGAGTGCAGGGGGGATTCAGGGAGTTCCAAAGGAGCCGCTGCTTCCTGAGCCACCACCGCGTCTGGCAGGAGGTGAGGAACGGGAATTTGGGGGAAAATTTGGGATTTTGGGGGGTCTGGGATGGAATTTGGGGGGTCTGGGATGGATTTGGGGGACCTGGAGCAATCCAGGAGCTCTGGGAGTGCAGGGGGATCCAGGGGTTTCCAAAGGAGTTTCTGCTTCCTGAGCCACCACCGCGTCTGGCAGGAGGTGAGGAACCCCAAATTTTGGGAATTTTGGGTGGGAATTCTGGAATTTGGGGGGTCTGGGATGGAATTTGGGGTTCAGGGGGGTCAGGGAGTCAAAGGAGGATTCAGGGAGTTCCAAAGGAGTTTTTGCTTCCTCAGCCACCACCGGGTGTGGCAGGAGGTGAGGAACGGGAAATTTGGGTGAAAATTTGGGATTTTGGGTGAAAATTTGGGATTTTGGGGGGTCTGGAGCAATCCAGGAGCTCTGGGAGTGCAGGGGAATCCAGGGAGTTCCAAAGGAGTTTCTGCTTCCTGAGCCACCACCAGGTCTGGCAGGAGGTGAGGAACGGGAAATTCGGGGGAAAATTTGGGATTTTGGGGGAAAGTTTGGGGTTTTGGGGGGTCTGGAGCGATCCAGGGGCTCTGGGATTCAGGGAGTTCCAAAGGAGTTTCTGCTTCCTGAGCCACCACCGCGTGTGGCAGGAGGTGAGGAACGGGAAATTCGGGAATTTTGGGAGTTTTGGGTGAAAATTTGGGATTTTGGGGGGTCTGGGATGGAATTTGGGGGTCTGGAGCAATCCAGAGGGTCCAGGGAACTCCCAAGGGTGGGATTGGCACTCCCGGGGTCCCTCCCAAATCCCTGGAATTCCTGGAATTTTCGGGATCCATCCCAAATCCCCGGAATTCCCAGCACTCCTGGGATCCATCCCACATCCCAGAACCCCTGGAATTTTTGGGATCCATCCCAAATCCCTGAAATTCCCTGGAATTCCTGGAGTCCATCCCAAATCCCAGAACCCCTGGAATTTTTTGGATCCATCCCAAATCCCTGGAATCCCTGGAATTTTTGGGATCCATCCCAAATCCCAGAATCCCTGGAATTCCCTGGAATTCCTGGGATCCATCCCACATCCCAGAATCCCTGGAATTTTCAGGATCCATCCCAAATCCCAGAATCCCTGGAATTTTTTGGATCCATCCCAAATCCCAGAATCCCTGGAATTCCCTGGAATTTTCGGGATCCATCCCAAATCCCAGAATCCCTGGAATTCCCTGGAATTCCTGGGATCCATCCCATATCCCAGAACCCCTGGAATTTTTGGGATCCTCCCCAAATCCCTGGAATTCCCTGGAATTTTCGGGATCTTCCCCAAATCCCAGAATCCCCGGAATTCCTGGGCTCCATCCCAAATCCCAGAATCCCTGGAATTTTTTGGATCCATCCCGAATCCCAAAATCCCTGGAATTTTCAGGATCCTTCCCAAACCCCTGGAACCCCTGGAATTTTTGGGATCCATCCCAAATCCCTGGAATTCCCTGGAATTTTCGGGATCCATCCCAAATCCCAGAATCCCCGGAATTCCCGGGCTCCATCCCCAATCCCAGTGTGGCGTTCCCAGATCTCGGCGCGGGGCCTGCAGCGCTCGCTGGTGTTCGAGGACGATCTGCGCTTCGAGGTTTTCTTCCGCAGCCGCCTGGCGGAGCTGATGGAGCAGCTGGAGCAGGCGGCCATCGAGTGGGACCTCATGTGAGAGCCTTCGTCCTCATCCTCATCATCCTCACCCCAAAACTCATCCCAATCCAAATCCCCCCCTGTAACCTCGTGTGAGCCTTCATCAGTGTCATCTGCATCATCCTCATCCCAAAACTCATCCCTGTCCCAATCCAAATCCCCCCCTGGGACCTCATGCGAGCCTTCATCATCATCCTCATCCCAAAACTCATCCTCATCCCCATCCCAGTCCTCTGGGACCTCCTGCGAGCCTTCATCATCATCCTCATCCCAAAACTCAGCCCTGTCCCAGTCCAAATCCCCCCGGGACCTCATGTGAGAGCCTTCGTCCTCATCCTCATCATCCTCACCCCAAAACTCAGCCCTGTCCCAATCCAAATCCCCCTGGGACCTCATGCGAGCCTTCATCATCATCCTCATCCCAAAACTCAGCCCTGTCCCAATCCAAATCCCCCCTGGGACCTCATGTGAGCCTTCATCATCATCCTCATCCCAAAACTCATCCTCATCCCCATCCCAGTCCTCATGCCAGAGCTCATCCCAGTCCCCTGGGACCTCGTGTGAGCCTTCATCCTCTCATCATCCTCATCCTCACCCCACTGCTCCCCATTTCCCGAGGCCCTCTTGGATCCCGTTGGGCCCAATGATCCCAATAGCAGTGACCCCAGTGACCCCATTGATCCCATTGATCCCAGTGACCCTATTCATGTCATTGATCCCAGTGACCCCATTCATCCCATTGATCCCAATGACCCCATTGACCCCAATTATCCCATTGATCCCAGTCACCCCATGGATCCCATTGGGCCCAATGATCCCAATAGCAGTGACACCAGTGACCCCATTGATCTCATCGACCCCAATTATCCCATTGATCCCAGTAACCCCATGGGTCCCATTGGGCCCAGTGATCCCATTGACCCCATTGACTGCATTGATGTCATTCATCCCAATGATACCACTGGCCCCAATTATCCCATTAATCCCATTGATCCCAATGACCTTATTGACTGCATTGATCCCATTGATCCCAATGACCTCATTGACCTCATTCATCCCATTGATCCCAATGACCTCATTGACTGCATTGATCCCATTGATCCCAATGACCTCATTGACTGCATTGATCCCATTGATCCCAATGACCTCATTGATCCCATTAACCCCATTGACCTCATTCATCCCATTGATCCCATTGACCCCACTGACCTCATTCATCCCATTGATCCCAATGACCCCATTGACCTCATTGATCCCATTAACCCCATTGACCTCATTCATCCCATTGATCCCAATGACCTCATTCATCCCATTGACCCCCATGACTCCAATTATCCCATTGGTCCCATTGATCTCATTCATCGCAATGATACCAATGATCCCATTGGCCCCATTGATCCCAAAGACCCAATGACCTCATTCATCCCATTGACCCCATTGACTGAAACGACCCCACAGCTACCTGGGCCGGAAGCGGCTGGAGCCCGAGCGCTCGGAGCGCGGCGTCTGTCCCTGTCCCATTGATCCATTGATCCCAATGACCCCAATCATCCCATTCATCCCATTGACCCCAATGACCCCAATGACCCCACTGACCCCATTGACTGAAATGACCCCACAGCTACCTGGGCCGGAAGCGGCTGGAGCCGGAGCGCTCGGAGGGCGGTGTCTGTCCCTGTCCCATTGATCCCATTGACCCCACTGATCCCATTGACCCCAATGACCCCATTGACCCCAATGACCCCATTGACCCCACTGACCCCATTGACTGAAATCACCCTGCTGACCCCACAGCTACCTGGGCCGGAAGCGGCTGGAGCCGGAGCGCTCGGAGCGCGGCGTCTGTCCCTGTCCCATTGACCCCACTGACCCCATTGACTGAAATCACCCTGCTGACCCCACAGCTACCTGGGCCGGAAGCGGCTGGAGCCCGAGCGCTCGGAGCGCGGTGTCTGTCCCTGTCCCATTGATCCCATTGATCCCAATGACCCCAATCACCCCAATCATCCCATTGATCCCAGTGACCCCATTGATCCCATTGACCCCATTGACTGAGATAACCCTGCTGACCCCACAGCTACCTGGGCCGGAAGCGGCTGGAGCCGGAGCTCTTAGAGCGTGGTGTCTGTCCCTGTCCCATTGACCCCATTGATCCCAATGACCCCATTGATCCCATTGACCCCACTGACCCCAATGACCCCATTGACCCCATTGATCCCATTGATCTCATTGATCCCATTGACCCCCATGACCCCAATGACCCCATTGACTGAAACGACCCCACAGCTACCTGGGCCGGAAGCGGCTGGAGCTGGAGCGCTCGGAACGCGGTGTCTGTCCCTGTCCCATTGACCCCAATGACCCCATTGATCCCATTGACCCCACTGATCCCATTGATCCCAATGACCCCAATCATCCCATTCATCCCATTGACCCCACTGACCCCCATGACCCCACTGACCCCACTGACTGAAATGACCCCACAGCTACCTGGGCCGGAAGCGGCTGGAGCCCGAGCGCTCGGAGGGCGGCTTCTGTCCCTGTCCCATTGATCCCATTGATCCATTGATCCCAATGACCCCAATCATCCCATTCATCCCATTGACCCCATTGATCCCATTGACCCCACTGACCCCACTGACCCCATTGATCTCACTGACCCCATTGACCCCAATGACCCTGCTGACCCCACTGACTGAAATGACCCCACAGCTACCTGGGCCGGAAGCGGCTGGAGCCCGAGCGCTCGGAGGGCGCCGTGCCGGGCGTGCGGCAGCTGCTGCGCCCGGGCTACT